>NC_056746.1:117339436-117454514 GCF_019279795.1 Protopterus annectens | reverse complement strand
AAAGCTACTCCATGTCCATCTAGACTTGGGAGAAGTCCAGTACCCATATCTTTGCTAACTGTAGGTCTCTGTATGTCACCCAGGTAACAAGTATACTGGAATCATTCACAATTCGACCCAACACCATATTCATTGTTGATTTGAACCGTCCCACCATAAACTTGGATATATACACAACCACTAACCTGCAGGCTCAAAGATTCCTGAATGCAAACACCCTGCAACAGCCGGTTTAAGGGTGCAATATCCTGGATCTGGTACTCACAAATTTGAGGGGATGGTGCAACCTCCCTGTATAATATCTTCACTTGTTAGATTATATCACAGAGGCCCTCCAGAAGAATGTTAGTCTGTGGACCTGGTCTTTCTTTTATGGACTACTTACAAAGGTTTGGATCCATTTGCAGTTGAAGCATAGATTCTTTGTCAGCTCTATGAGATGAGATCAAGGTGTTCCTTGCCATTTCTAACTTTCATTGAGGATGTTCATCTTGTTTCACTGTTGCAGTCATTACACTTGGGTTATCCTGCTGGCAGTCGACCAGCAGTCGGCCCGAGTTCCAAAGTCTTGGTCCGGCGTCTGTTGCTGTCGCCTCTTCCCTGACGTCAGTGCACCAGGGGTATAAAAGTTGCAACCGACACCATTTTCTTCGGTCTTTCTTGCCGTGCGGTGCCTGAAGCAAAAGCAGTTCGCAATTGCCGGTCGGCCGACTCCTGAAATTTTGGAAATTGAGTTTCAGAACCGAAGTCTTCAATAAAGCTAAGTACCCTGTTGGGGAAACTTTTTCTTGCTCCAGACCGATGTCAGTAAAAGTTAATTGTATTTCTTGTGGGAAGCAAATACCTCAAAAGGACTTTCACTCTTACTGTATTCCTTCCCTAAGCCTTGACCAAGACGTTACCAGTTGTCTGTTTTGTGCTAGATTCAATAAACGCACTATTAAACGGTTCAATTTTGCTTTACATTATTTTGGCCAAAGGTTTAATTACATAATGCCATCTGAACAGCCGATCGGAATTTATAAAAAACACAAAGAAAAGGACAGGCATCCGAGGTCCAAAACCGATGAAGCCTCTTCAAGGCCATTCACCGGTTCTCAGTGAGGCACTTTCACAGCCCCTGACATCCGCTACCTCAGAGCCACAGGCTGTAACTGACAGCCACGTGGAGACACTGAGGCTTGTGGAAACTGAAAGTATCGGGCCTACGGAAACTATTCCCTCAGATGGATCCGGAGCCGCTGAGCAGGCATCGACTTCTGAGGGTGTTTTTAGACCTTCACAGCTTACAATTAATCCCACTACAGCAGCCAAGGCAAAGTCAGAAACACCATTAAAGACAAGGAAACAAGTACAGCATTCTCCAGAACAGTCATCCATGCCAAAGAAACAGATGCTTAAAATGGCCCAAGGACACAAGTACAGCATTCTCCAGAACAGTCATCCATGCCAAAGAAACAGATGCTTAAAATGGCCCAAGGAAACAAGTACAGCATTCTCCTGGACAGTCATCCATGCCAAAGAAACAGATGCTTAAAATGGCCCAAGGACACAAGTACAGCATTCTCCAGAACAGTCGTCCATGCCAAAGAAACGGATGCTTAAAATGGCCGAAGACCTAATTTCTTTAATCAGGGTTTCCCATCCCCCTGCTAACAAAAGGCCTAGGCAAGACGCTGACTAAGATTCCTCTGACTAGGTTTCCATTTCCTCCGATTCCTCTTCTGATCAGGGATATTCTCTCCCTCCCTATGAGGACTCTGATGCAGAAGAGTCTATACCTTCAGCTTCTCCGCCTGAGGATTATTCTTTTGGGGAAACTCTGCACACCATGAGGGAGCATTTCCATTGGGAGAGCCAGGATTATTCAGAATCCAAGAAAAGGCTCAGAGACTTCCTTTTATTGCTTCAGCACAGGCCCCTGGCTATCCCCCCTGTGCTTGATATTGTTGATGTTTTCTCTGAATCCAGTCTGTCTCCTGATTCTTTACCCCCTGCATCAGTCAAGCCAGACAAGTACTACAGGGTCCCTGACTCTCATAAATTTATTTGCAAAAACCCTGGTGCAGACCCAGAAACAATTTCTAAAGGTCCTAAAGTGGTTAAGGCTTCCACTGCTAAAAATCCTGTCCCCTTGGATAGGGATTCCAGAGCTCTGGACAGATGGGGGGAAAAAAGTTTACACTTCTGCTACTTTAGCTGTAAGAGCTTTAAACTGTCAGTTTCACATGCTTAAATATCAACATTACCTCATGTCATTATTAAAACGGAAAATGGTTTCAAATTCAGAAAGTCCTGGCAGTAAGGAAATGCAGGATTTATTGCATGCAGCTGAACAAGTGGGAAAGCATACTCTGCAATGTGGTTTTGATTCATTAGAGGCTTCTTGTAGAGACACAGTTACAGGCTCTGTTATTCAAAGACATGCTTGGTTGAAAGAACAAAGTTTACCTGACCATGTTAAAGTAAAATTATTAGATGCTCCACTACAGCATGATACTTTGGTATTAAGGCAGAAGAAGTGTTAAAGAAAATGGAGGATAAAGCAAAATCAATGCAGACAGTGAAGGATTTCTTACAGGTTCAACCACCTAGATTTAGCAGAAACTGGCCTTCAAAAATTTGGTCCTTTCCAGTGTCAGGCCACAAAGAGGCAGATACAGACGCCCAAGAGGCAGATCTCAGCCCCAAGGCTCCTACACACCTAAACAATGTGGTGATTCAGCCCCCAAAGGAGGGGAAGACAAATCACAACCTTATAGGAAACAGTCCCAATGACTTCCCTCTACAAATGCCAAGCACTTACCTTTTGGCCGCACCCATAGGGGGAAAGCTGGCACTTTTCTCAAAAAATTGGCACATAATCACCCAGGACCAATGGATGCTGAATATTGTTTCTCAGGGTTACAGGTTCCACTTCCACATGCTTCCAAAATCAAAAGGTATGCCAGACCTGCCACAAAACCAATGGACAGAGGCCCAAAAACAGATTGCTGCTCTTATGGACATGGGAGCTATTCAAAGAGTTCCACAGCAAGAACAGGGACAAGGATTTTACTCAAGACTTTTCTTAGTACCCAGAAAGGACAAAGCCTGGAGACCTATACTGGACCTGTCAATCCCAAATACTTTCCTGGATGTTCCAAAATTCAAAATGTTAACACTACAGCAACTTCTGCCCATGCTGGGCAAGAAGGCTTAGCTAGTTACTTTGGACCTCAAGGAGGCATACCTGCATGTCCCAATCAGACAATTTTGCAGAAGATACCTCAGATTCATAGGAGGCTCAATGAATTACCAATTCCCCTCACTGCCCTTTGGCTTATCTACTGCGCCCAGGGTCTTCACAAAATGCCTGGCACCAGTAATTGCATTTTGCAGGCAAAAAGGAATTCAAATATATCCCTACTTGACTGCCTTATTCAAGCAGAGAGCAAAGGACATTCTTCTAAAGCATCTGGCGTTTTTAAAAAGATTACTAATTTGCCTAGGGTACACAGTAAATGAAAAGAAATCAAAACTAGTGCCCTCTCGAGATTCCTGGGTGCAAGCTTAAATACAGCTGCCCAGATGACTCATCTCACACCAGACAAAGGCGACTGACTCATTACTTTCAAATGATGACAACCAAGACCCAGCTCCCTGCAAGAAAAATTCTGCAGGCCCTGGGCTTAATGGCATCCTGCATTCTACTAATTCCATATGCAAAACTGCATATGAGGAAACTACAATGGTATCTAAAAAGTGTTTGGACTCAGCCTTGTCACAGCCTGGAGACCATCATAACTTTAATTCCCTGCCTACAACAGCAGTTTCAGTGGTGGTCCCATGCCTGTCACCACAACAAGGGACAGCCTTTCACCTTACCCACAGCAGGCAATAAGAGGGGATGCATCGGGTTATGCCTGGGGGACACATATAGCAGGAAAATGTATTCAGGGCACATGGCCCAAGGAACAAATGCATCTTCACATCAATCAAAAAGAGATGCTAGCTGTACAGAATGCCCTGACAGCTTTCAAGGACCTACTACATCCAGGACAACTATTAAAGACTAACAATACCACAGTTATGTGGTACATAAACAAGCAAGGGGGCACGCATTCCTACCTCCTATACAGGCAAGCCATGACTTTGTGGATCACAGCACTGACCTATCAAGTACATCTGCAGGGAAATTCCTGCCAGGAACAAAATATACACTGGCAGACGAACTAAGCAGAAATCTCATGGATCCTCATGATTGGAAACCAAATCCACAGGTGTACAGCATGATAAAGAGGAAATGGGGACACCCAGACATCAGTCTTTTTGCCTCCCCTCACAATTACCAAATACAGAAATTCTGCACAAGAACTTATCACTCTCAAGCATGGAAAGTGGATGCTGTATCATTCAGCTGGAAAGGCCTGACAGTCTGTGCCTTCCATCCGATGCCTTTTCTTACCAAGGTGCTCCTAAAGGTCAGACAAAGGCCCAAACTGATCCTGATTGCCACAGACTGGCCATGCCAGCACTTGCACCCAGTCCTGAAGAGCTTGTCTCAAGGCCCAGCTTGGCTTCTACCTCAAACTCCTCACCTTCTGACACAACAAAACAATCAGATTCTGCACAGTCAACTCAGAACCTTAAATCTGGCAGCATGGCAGATAATGTAGCCACTCAGACTGCACCTCTCTCTAAAGCTGTTATGGATGTCATTTTAGAAGCCAGGAGGCCCAGCACTAGGAAATCTTATGCAGAAAAATGGAAGAGATTCTGTGCTTGCAACCCAGGCACAAGGGCTCGAACCACTTGTCCCTAATACACCTCAGATTTTGCAATACCTAACTGAGATGCTGGGCAAAGGCCTATCTTTCTCATCAATTAAAATCCATGCCTCTGCCATTTCGGCTCATTACAATACATACTGGCTGACAGGTTCAGTGCAAACATCTCCCCCCCCTCCCCCCCAAAAGTAGAGATATCTATACCAGAGGATTGCAGCCCCCCAAACATCTCCAATGCCCAGGTGAGAACTGCTCTCTCCAAAGCAAAAAGCACAGCATCCATGGGACCGGATGGTGTCCCCGGCTGTGTGCTCCACAACCTCAATGAGGAATTAAACCCGCAGTTAGGACAGCTGTTTAATCTTAGCCTCACCTCAGGATACGTACCCAAGGAGTGGCGCACGGCGACTGTGGTCCCACTTCACAAGGGCGGTACCTCCACCGACCCTGGAAATTACCATCCCATTAGCTTGACAAGCCTTATCTGCAAAGCCATGGAGAGGATCATAATGGAACTCATAAATAGACATAGGGAACTTGCAGACTTTGGATCCAACCCAGTTTGGCTTTGTCAAAGGCAGATCATACCTTTTAAACTTGGTTGACTTTTTCGAGACAGTCACCAAGGCCATTGATGAGGGAAAGGCAGTCCATACAGCCTACCTTGACCTGGCAAAGGCCTTCGACACAATACCCCACTCAGGTATCATCGAAAACTCATCAGCTTGAATGTAAACCCATACATCACAAGATGGGTTGCAAACTGGCTAAGTGACAGAACCCACAGGGTCAGAGTTGCTGGAGCCATGTCAGACTCAAAGCCTGTCACAAGTGGTGTCCCACAGGGCTCAGTCCTGGGTCCACTCTTGTTCGGCATCTACTTTTCTGAAGTACAAGCAAACGCAGGAGGGTTATGGCTGACAAAGTTTGCAGATGACTGCAAACTGGGTGCCATAGTCGAAAACACATCTGACACAGATATCCTTCAGAAGGGCCTCACAGAAACGGATAACTGGTGCCAGAGCCATGGCCTAAAGTTAAATGCCAAGAAATGCATAGTCCTACCCTTCGGGAAAAACAAGGTTACCCCTAGCTACCATATAGGTGGCAATCCACTGAGCACAGAAGTCATCAGGGATTTGGGGACCCAGGTTGACAGTAGCCTTTCGTTTGACACTCATGTTGCTAAAGTAGTTAGGAAAACCTTCTACATTGCCCACCTGATCATGATAGGATTCACATCTAGATCAAGGGAGGTCATCGTCCCCCTGTACTCATCACTCATTAGACCTATGATTGAGTACAGTGCCCCATTCGGAATGTATCTGACCCGACACCTGCAGCAGCTGGAAAGGCCCCAAAAGTTCCTCACCAAAAGGATAAAGGGTCTCAAAAATATGTCTTATACTGCCCGACTGAAAGAACTCCAGCTCTATTCAGTCTCATACCGCTTGCTCAGAGGTGACCTGTGCCTGACATATAAGGCCATGTGAAACCCAGATTTGATGAATATGCTTCACCTCAAAAAATCTAGATCCCTCAGAACCACAAGGGCGGGAGACTTAAACCTTGACACAGTTATTAATAGAACTTGCTGGAGGGACAGATTCATCACCCAGAGACTCCCTATGCTGTGGAACAAAATCCCGGTACATGTGAGGCAGAGCACCTCGCTGGCCTTGTTCAAGAGGAATCTTGACCAATGGGTGGGAGATCGCAGATATACCCCAGGGATTACTTCAGTGTCACTGCTTGACAGAGGCACAGCAAAATAATAGGCATAGTTTTATTCAAACTAAAGGGGTGGCGAAAGCCAAATAACTATGGGCTAGGCTTATAAATGCCCTTGGGCAGATAGCCTAGTATGAACCTATGAACCTATGAATACGGAACCTCCTATTTTTTCACATCCTCTACTACGACAGTACCTCATTGGGGCAAAAAATATAAGACCCCCAAGAAGAGCATCAGTACCAACTTGGGATCTCAATTTTGTTTTAGAAAAACTCACACTGCCTCCTTTTGAACCAGCCAGCACAGCTGATCTAAAATTCTTATGGAAAACTGCTCTGCTCCTAGCAATAACTTCAGCAAGAAGAGTCTGAGTTACAGGCATTAATGGCTGTGGAACCTTTCATCAGGACAGGGTTTCTCTTAGGACAAACCCAACATTCATGCCAAAAGTGTCTCCAATGTGGGCTTGAACCAAACCATTCATTTACCTACTTTCTACCCAAATCCCCAGAATAAAGGGGAGAGACTTCTGCATGCTTTGGATATACATAGACAGCTACGATTCTACTTGGACAAAACAAAAGCCTTCAGAAAAACTGAGCAACTGTTTGTAGCCTATGCTGCAGGATCACAAGGAAAGCCTATTACAAAGCAGACAATTTCAAAATGGATAGGACACTGCATCCGCTTCTGTTATGCACAAAATGGAAAATCAGTGCTTAAGGGCATTAGGCCTCATTCTACCAGAGCAGCTGCCACTTCAGCAGTTTTTCTCAGAGGAGTACCAACCAAAGACATTTTAGAAGCTGTAACCTGGAGCTCAGTGCACACTTTCACCAAGCCCTTCCACTTACCTCTTTACTCTAAATCCAGAGCAGGCTTTGCCACTGCAGTTCTGCAGGGCCTGGTAGCCTCTCCAAATCCAATTTAGACTCAGCCGCCCAACCTCAGCTTTGGGATTCTCCCCAAGTGTAATGACTGCAACAGTGAAACATGATGAACATAGTACAGTTGTGTACCTACCATAAATGTAGATGTTAGAGTGTATTCACTGTTGCAGTCCAGGTTACCCACCCACCATCCCCCTTTTTCATTGCTGGGACTTTTCTGTACTTCTCAGCTCTATACAACCTATGTGGTGTATTTGCTTGTAGATGAAGGAAATGTTTATAGTAATATATGCATGTTTTTTGGCATAATTTTATCTTTCCAGCCTTCCTATCTGGGGGCACGTGACATTTGGTGCAAGAAAAACTGAAGAAAAGGGCATCTGTTGCAACTGTTTATACCCCTGGCACACTGACATCAGGGAAGAGGTGACAGTAACCGACGCAGGACCAAGACTTTGGAACTCGGGCCGACTGCGGGTAGGGTCACCTGCCAGCCGGATAACCCAAGTGTAATGACTGCAACAGTGAATACACTCTAACATCTACATTTATGGTAGGTACAAAAGTGTACTTTCTAATGCTTTCTTAGCATGTTTAAGAAACATGTAAAACTTTTATCAGAGGGAATTTTCTTATTTGACACTTCAATTTTCCTGTCTCTAAGAAATTTTGTTTTGAAGAAATTGATTATTCCTTTTATTGAATCAGCTGCTATGTCCAAGTGTATTTATCTTGGTAAGTGCTGATTATTGTTGTCATTGCTGCAGTGACCTATAAGTAAATGTTGCCAAGAGTCAAGCTGTCCAGCTGCCAAAAGCCTTCACCCCTTCAGCATAGTCATTCTGTCTCTAGGTTAAGCTCTCTGCTTTTTTAGCTCCTTCTGAAGCCAGAGTGATGAAATGTTATGTACTTTCTTGCCACCTCATGCAGATGCAGCTCTGAGGATTCTCAGGAACAGCAGTCAGATTAAAGCTTCCTTTTGGATAGGTAAGTCTTTTCTTTAAACTTCTTGAAGGTTTCTGCAAGGCTTGTGGACAAAGTGAGATCTCACCCGCTGACTTTTTCCTTACCAGCAATTGGGTTTCTTCCTCTGTTACAGAACAAAGACTTGTCTTGATCCTCCTGGTTGTTCTTCCATCATACCGAAGAAGAAGAAAAAAGATAAAGCATATGCCCTTGCCTACAGCATGTGGGCTTAGTCTTAGCATCAGCTTTTTGTGGCAAACGTTGCAGTGGCCATTGCTGGATCCTCAGACCATGTAGTGGTTTCCTGTAATCCCGCTTTAATTTCTCCAAATCTTTTGAGTTTCTAATACCATGACGGAAATGGACCCCATTTCTAAGTAAAAGAAGGAATGTTAAGTTGTCAATCTCGCCTTCATTCTTGCTGGATGGGTTTGGGGCCGATCCTCAGCTCCGACTCGGCCAATACTAAAGCTCGAGAGCTAATTCCACCGGCTCGAGGCTCCCCTATATCCCACAATGCTAGGCGGTAACTACCCAGATCTCGTTTGCCGCTTAGCTGCAAGGTGCTTTCTTCTACCGGCTCTGGCAGGTTACTGAGTTTTTCTAGTCAAAAACTTCAATTTTCTACCCCTATCCTTTCTATTTAGTTTAGTTTTTAATACAGAGTATCCCTTTAGTTTAAATCAGGTTTCCCTAGTTTTTTTATCCCCTTTTTATTCCTTTTTAACTTCTAGGCCTTTGGCCCACTCCCCTTTTTCCCCTGTCATTTTAGTGTGACTAGATTTTTTCCTTTGGTTAAAGGGTGTGTCTGTGTGTTGTCTGTGTCCTTTGATATACAGTCTCTTTTAGGATGTCTAAAGACTCCAAGATCTCAGGCTTCAAGAAGTGTGATTCGTGCTGTCAGAAAATGTTTGACAGACTGTCACACTTCTTGTGTCTATTGCCTAGGACCTTTGCACCTGCAGGACTCCTGTGCTGTTTGTTTGCCATGCATTCAGCCCTAGAGTCCTGCAGGAACGCAAAAATAAACTTGTTCTTCAAGGCTTGTTAAAGCCTGAAGGCCCCTTGACCCAGTCTGCGTCTGGGAAGCCTTCAAAGACTTCAGGCCGTCTGCTCCAGCTTCAGAGCAGTCTGCTGGGAGCATCAAGGCTGCTTCGACATTGGCTCTGGCTGGAGTCGATGTTTCGAAGTCTCAAACCGTTACCTCAGCTCCGGCCGGAGCCGAGGTTGTTAAGACTCAGTCGGCTCCGATAGTCTTATCGGAGCCACCTTCAAAGAAGAGGTCGAGGTCCCCTTCCATCGGCTCCATCCACTCGGCTCCGGGATCCCCTCTTCTGTCGGAGCGGAGCCATAGGTCCCATTCCTCTTGGTCCTCCAGGCTGACTGACCATGACTTACAAAGGGTGGTGAGTAGACTTCTCAAATCCGAGGCACTGGCCCAGATGCTGCATGGCCCTACTCAGCAGTCAGTGGCTATTCCCATTCCTGCTTCTATTCCTCCTCTGACTCTTCTGAGTTCGGAGCCGGGGCTAGTCAGAGCCGTGGCTGTCGGTGCGTCGGAGGCAATACCTTCCCTTTCGGCTCCGTTGTCTACTCCGATTTCCTCCTTGGAGGGATCTCAGCACCGAGCTTCCCTCGTCTGCTCCAAGGGGGCGAGTGGCATCAGACCCTTGTCCGATCCCATTCTCCCCCTCGGAGCATTGGCGCTGGTGAGTTCGGCTCCGGCCTCGGAGCCATCCCTGTCGGTGCCGAGGGAGGGTCCTTGTCTCCTCGGAGCGGGGACCTTCGGCCTTGGCTGATCGGGGCGCCTTCGAGGTCATGCAGGGCGTGCTAGACCCTGTGTCTACCCCACAGTCGGCTCCGTCGCCTCCTCCCTCTTCAGTGCCTGTGGTGGTTTCTACCCACCCCCTCGTAACAGACCGTAGAGAGCCAGCTCCTCAGGTTTCCCCATTGGGAATATCCTCTTCCGAGGCTTCTGATCCGGTAGGAGAACCCCCTCGGAAGAGACAGTGCAAGAGGAAGCACATTGACTCCCCTGAGTCTATCACCTCTGACACCGACTTGGAGGAATCTGAAGGTTCCCCTCTGTCCCCCTCTGAGGATGTTTCTTTTGCTGACATCCTTGAAATCCTTAAACAGAGGGGGAACTGGCCCGCCCTTAACACTTCAGAGGATGAGTCGGTCTACCTTGAGGCGTTTGGCTCTCGCCCTTCCACCTCCTGGGTGTCTCCTCCCTTTGACCCCCTCATGGAAGTGGTGGCAAGGAAGGCTTGGATGGCCCCTGATTCGGTGGAACCTACCCCAAGGAGGCCATCAAAATTTATTACTGCCCCAAAAGAGAAACAGTTCTTATCCAAAGGTGTCTCTGTTGATGCCATGATGGTGGCCGCAGCCACTAAGAAGGAATTAGCCGATCCTTCGGTACCTGTCCATCCTCCTAATAAGGAATCTAGGACCATGGACAGGTACGGTAAGCGGATGTTTTCCTCAGCGACCCTTGCCATGCTGAACTACTTGTGTCACTTCACCCGTCTCCAGAGGGGTTTACTCAAGGATATGGGTGAGGCTATGCAGGATCCAACAGCTGAGGGGTTCCAAGACAAAATGAACTCCCAGTTGGCAACCCTGAATTTGATTGTCAACTCCTCCATGCGGCTTATCTCATATGCGGCTGATGGGGTGAGTAGGACCGCAGGCACAGGTGTAGCTTTACGACGCCATGCCTGGATGCGGCTTTGCAATTTTGCGGACCCTTTCTAGGCGTCCTTCACCAATTCCCCCTTTGGCTCAACATTGTTTGGACCTCAGGTGAAGGATACATTGACTAGGTGCGAGCAGGAAGGCAAGACTCTCTCTGCCGTGGGAGTCCGTTTTTCTACCCCCTTCCAGACCTTATCCCAAAGGTCAGGGGGGGGGGGGGATGTGGTTCCGCAAACCACAAGGAGTCTCATCTGACGCACAAAGTCAATTCCCCTGTAGAGGCAGAGGGGGGAACAACAATAGACGCCACCCTAGGGGCAGAGGTGGTCCGCAAAACCAGGGTAGCCGAGAAACTTTCTCTGATAAACCCTTTCAGTATCCCTGAGGAGCTGCCCGGCTGTCCACCTTCGGAGGCAGTCGGGGGAAGATTATCACTGTACCCAAAAGCCTGGCTTTCCCTCACTCAAGACAAATGGGTACAGTCGATCATATCCGAGGGTTACAAAATCCCCTTTATTCACATCCCATCCCAACCTAAAGGATCCCTTCCAGACGTTCCACCCAGTCTAAGGGAACAAGCAGCGTTAGAAATATCAAAGCTGCTGTCAAAAAGAGCTATCCAACCAGTCCCAGCAGACCAGCAAGGATCCGGAATCTATTCCAAATTCTTTTTGATACCAAAAAAAAACAGGTGGCTGGAGACCAATACCGGATCTCAGCAAGCTAAACAAGTATGTGAAGAAAACAAAATTCCGGATGGTCATGCTACAGTCCATTCTACCCTTCTTGGGTCAGGACAATTGGATGTGCTCTATAGACCTTCAGGATGCGTACTACCATATCAAATGCACAGACGCTCCAGAAGGTTCCTCCGCTTCAGGCTGGGAGCCAGTCACTACCAGTTCAGAGCCCTGCCCTTTGGTCTCACTACAGCCCCCCAAGTGTTCACCAAATGTATGGCAGTGGTCGCTGCTCACTTGAGACGTCAAGGATTCCAGGTGTTACCATATTTGGATGACTGGCTCCTTACCGCCACCACCAGGCGTCAACTTCTTCTATCCAGAGACTTCACCATCCAAACTTGCCAAGCTCTAGGCATTTCAATAAATTTCGAAAAATCTGCCTTGTCGCCTTGTCAATCTATTACCTTTATAAGCGCCACCTTAGACACAGTTCATCTTTCCGCCAGACTAACAGAGCAAAGAGTATCGGATATCTGCAAACAAGTTTACCTTCTACTTCAGTGCAACAAGATCAAAGCCAGGGTAGTCTTGAAGGTATTAGGACTCATGGCAGCTACTATTACACTCCTCCCCTTAGCTTGTTTTCACATGCGGATCCTCCAGTGGATGCTGTTTTCTCAGTGGTCCTTTCAACAGCTCCCGATGTCTCACATCATCCTGCTAACCCAATCATGTAAGAATTGCCTGTCTTGGTGGATCACATCACCTCAAGTTTTCCAGGGCAGACCCTTCATCCCCCCCCCCCAATCGCCACGGTGACGACGGACACCTCCCTGATCGGGTGGGGGGGCATTATCAGGGCAGGACAGTCCAGGGCACGTGGCAATCTTTCGAGTGCCACTTGCACATAAATGTCTTAGAGATGAGAGCAGTGCTTTTAGCGTTGCAAGCCCTTCAGGACTCTCTTCCCACAGGGACCATTGCAATTCAGATGGACATGTCCGTACTGTGGTACATCAACAAACAGGGCGGAACCAAGTCCTACCCCTTATGTCGAGAGGCACTCAGACTTTGGCAGTGGGCGATTTCTTCTCAGCGTTATCTGATAGCAACACACATTTCCGGGAAGTCCAACGTGATTGTGGACAAGTTGAGCAGGGCTATTCTCATGCCTCACGAGTGGTCTTTAAAAAAAAAATCAGTGCTGGAAGAAGTCTTTCGAAGATGGGGCCGGCCTTTCTGCGATCTTTTTGCTACTCCCCAAAACAGCAAGTGTCACGACTTCTTCACCCTCTTCCCTTTACCAGGCCAACCCACCAGAGACACTCTAGTCCACGATTGGCCCTGGGGACTTCTGTATGCTTTCCCCCCCTT
The DNA here is from genome assembly GCF_019279795.1 of Protopterus annectens. Taxonomy (NCBI): domain Eukaryota; kingdom Metazoa; phylum Chordata; order Ceratodontiformes; family Protopteridae; genus Protopterus; species Protopterus annectens. Next base: position 117,441,398 of record NC_056746.1, on the reverse strand, counting down.
TCCACTGATCTCTCAATTAATTCAGAAAGCTATCACCTCAAGAGTCACCATGATCCTCATTGCCCCTTACTGGCCTCGACAGATACGGTTTCCGTTCCTCCGTCATTACCTCTTGGAGCAGCCTTGGCATCTGGACCCAGTGCCAGCTCTTTTGACCCACCAGTCGGGCCAGCTGCACCAGTCCCTCCAATCTCTCAACCTCACAGCGTGGTTTCTCCAATTCCTACCCTAGCCAGGCTTTCTTAATCTCTCATTCGGTCCGTGACATCCTGATAGCCTCTCACAAGTCTTCTACCAGAAGGATTTACAATAGTAAGTGGAAGCGTTTTTCCTTCTGGGCAGCATAAAAAATATAGACCCCTTCACTGTACCTATCCAGTCTATCCTAGACTTCCTGGCAGAGCTTTTTCATTTAGGCTCTTTCTCATCTACCGTTAGAGTACAACTAGCTGCTATATCTAACTTTCATGTAGGTGTCTCCAGTATCATGTCCCATAAACTCTGCAAAGCCTTTCTAAGAGGTGTCTTTTTGCTCAAGCCCCCAATCAAAGATCCCCCACCTCAGTGGGACTTGAATTTGGTCCTAGCATCCTTGATTCTCCCCCCCCCTTCGAACCTGCGGCTTCATGCCCTCTTAAGTTGCTCTCATGGAAAACACTTTCTAGTAGAACGGTATCTGAACTTCATGCTCTTTGCAGTCGTCCTCCTTACTTAGTTTTCCATAAAGACAGTGTGTCCCTCTGGACTAATCCGTCCTTCTTGCCTAAGGTTTCCTCTGAGGCAAACCTAAACCAGACGATTGATCTCCCCGTCGTCTTCCCTGATTATTCCAACAGGTCGGAACAAAAGTTACATTTTCTAGATGTTCATCGCCAACTTCGATATTATTTAGGCAGGACTAAACAGTTCAGGAAATCTGACCAGCTCTTCCTGTCTTATGCGGAAGGGAAATTGGGCCTTCCAGTTACTAAAGTATCCCTTTCAAGATGGCTTATCTCTACAATTACCTTCATCTATGAGATCAGACATCAAAAACTGCCTTCAAGACCTAGAGCTCATTCAACTAGGGCATTAGCTACATCTGTAGCTTTTCAGGACAGGCTACCAATAGATTCCATTTGTGCAGCAGCCACATGGGCTTCTCCTCATACCTTTATTTTACATTACAAATTGGATATGGCCTCCAGAAACCGTGCCAACTTTGGTTCCACTGTTCTCAAGAGTCTGAGAATGAAGGCGAGATTGACAACTTAACATTGAGAAGTTATGTACCTACCATAACGTTCCATGTTAGTTGTCTTCTTCTCACCTTCTTTCTTGCGTCCCACCCTCCTTCCCCCTAGCCTGGACAGACCGATAGGAATTTTTGGGATCTTCCATTGGGGTTTTCCTTCCCACATGTTCTGCCACCTCTCTTCTCCCTTTTTATGTTTGTGGTAGTTTTACCCACAGTTTTATATATAGAGGTGGGTTCCTTTTCTCTCTTCTCCATTCTATGGAGACCAGAACTGCTTGGTTTTAGCTATCAAACGAGATCCGAGTAGTTACCGCCTAGCATTGTGGGATATAGGGGAGCCTCGAGCCGGTGGAATTAGCTCTCGAGCTTTAGTATTGGCCGAGTCGGAGCAGAGGGTCGGCTCCGAACCCATCCAGCAAGAAAGAAGGCGAGAAGAAGACAACTAACATGGAACATTATGGTAGGTACATAACTTCTTATTTAAGCTCATAAAGTTAGTATTGTTTCACACTCTGTCAGCCAAAAGTGCTCAAGCACCCACATGTGCCCAGTAATGACTCCTGCAATTCGTACGGAGTTGCATGTATTGATAACTTATCTAGATATTATTGTAGACTCATAAGACCCATTGCTGCTATTACTATTTGAACTTTCTGGGTATCTTCCACATTCCTCTAGTTTCTGCTTGCGAATTTTGATATTGTGATTGTGTGTTTCTGTATGCAGAACACTGTAGTCACTGGGTGTGGTGATTTCAGTGATCAATGCTACTTTTGTCTTCCTTTTCTTGGACCAGTATATCCGGTTTTCTAGCATCTGTCTTTTGAACTGTTAGTATTGGATGATCCAGTGTGATGTAGACTTCAGCATTTTCTGTGACTGTCTGTGGCTCTTGTTTCCAGTGTATTTCAGCCACTTCAGTACTATAATGTTAGCACAATCCCAGTGCAACAGCCTTGTCACATTATCATGCCTTTCAGAGTAAGTATGTCGCAACCAGCAACGAGGTGTGCAAGTGTTTCCAGTTCTGTTTTACCAAATGTACACATGTTCAATGGACTTTGTAAACCAATGTGTACGTAGCCCACTATCTTGTGCCGCCAGTATTAACCTTTCATCTCTTGGTTTGAAGTTGCTGTCTGGTTGATTTATTCTCCATGTTTCAAAACTTTCGCTACATTGGAGTCTTGTGACGTCAGCAGGTAAGTGTGGAGTCCCATGATTGCAGATCTGTACATGTAATCAGTTTCAGGGAGGCCCCTCCCTCCTTTGGAACGTGATAGAAAATCTTAATGTGCACTGAGTTTTATAGATCATTGGATGAAGTGGTGATGACTGCACCCAAGGGTGAGAGAGTGGTGATGGGAGCAGATTTCAATGGGCATGTTGGTGAAGGGAACAGTGGGGATGAGGAAGTGATGGCTAGGTATGGTGTTAAAGGAATGCAGAAGGTCAGATGGTAGTGGATTTTGCGAAAAGGATGGACATGGCTGTGATGAATACGTATTTTAACAAGAGGGAGGAGCATAGGGTAACGTACCAGAGTGGAGGAAGATGCACACAGGTGGATTATATCTTATGTGGGAGCGCCAGTCTGAAGGAGATTGGAGACTGTAAAGTGGTGGCCGGAGAAAGTGTAGTTAGGCAGCATAGGATGGTGGTTGTAGGATGACGTTGATCAAGAAGAGGAGGAGGAGTGTGAGTGCAGTACCAAGGATCAAATGGTGGAAATTGAAAAAGGGTAATTGTGAGGTGGAGTTCAGGGATGAGTTAAGACAGGCACTGGGTGGCAGTGAAGAGTTACGAAATAGCTAGGTAACTACAGCAGAGCTACTAAGGGAGACTGCTAGAAAGGTGCTTGGTATCACATCGGGACAGAGGAAGGACTACAAGGAGACATGGTGATGGAATGAGGAAGTACAGAAGAGTATACAGGCAAAGTGGTTGGCAAAGAAGAAGTGGGATTGTCAGAGAGATGAAGAAAGTAGACTAGTATAAGGAGATGAGGTGCATGGCAAAGAGAGAGGTGGCGAAGGATAAGGCATATGAAGAGTTGTATGAAAGGTTGGACACTAAGGAGGGAGAAAAGGACCTGTACCGATTGGCTAGACAGAGGGACCGAGCTAGGAAAGATGTGTTGCAAGTAAAGGTGATAAAGGATAATGAGGGAAACATACTCACAAGCGAGGAGTGTGTGTTGAGGAGATGGAAAGAGTACTTTGAGGGGTTGATGAATGAAGAGAATGAGAGGGAGAGAAGGTTGGATGATGTAGGGGATAGTGAATCATTAAGTACAGTGGGATTAGCAAGGAGGAAGTAAGGATAGCTATGAAGAGAATGAAGAATGGAAAGGCTGTTGGCCCAGATGACATACCTGTGGAAGCATGGAGGTGTTTAGGTGAAATGGCAGTGGAGTTTTTAACAAGATTGTTTAATGAAATCTTGGAAAATGAGAGGATGCCCGAGGAATGGAGAAAGTGTTTTGGTACCGATTTTTAAGAATAAGGGTGATGTGCAGAGCTGTAGTAACTACAGAGGGATTTAACTGATCAGTCACAGCATGAAGTTATGGGAAAGAATAGTGGAAACTAGGTTAAGAAGGGATGTGATGAGTAGTGAACAGCAGTATGGTTTCATGCCGGGAAAGAGCACCACAGATGCGATGTTTCCTCTGAGAGTGTTGATGGAGAAGTACAGAGAATATCAGAAGGAGTTGTATTGTGTTTTTGTAGACTTGGAGAAAGCATATGATAGGGTGCCTAGAGAGGAGTTGTGGTATTGTATGAGGAAGTCAGGAGTGTCAGAGAAGTATGTATGAGTGGTACAGGATATGTACGAGGGTAGTGTGACAGCGTTGAGGTCTGCGGTCAGCAGGACTAAGACAGAATATGTGTGTGTGAATGAGAGGGAGGATAGAGAAATGGTGAGGATGCAGAAAGTAGAGGTGGCGAAGGTGGATGAGTTTAAATACTTGGGGTCATTAGTTCAGAGTAACGGTGAGTGTGGAAGAGAGGTGAAGAAGAGAATACAGGCAGGTTGGAGAAGTGTCAGGAGTGATTTGTGACAGACTAGTACCTGTAAGAGTGAAAGGGAAGGTCTACAAGAGGGTAGTGAGACCAGCTATGTTGTATGGGTTGGAGACAGTGGCATTGACAAAAAGGCAGGAGTTTGAGCTGGCTGTGGCAGAGTTAAAGATGTTAAGATTTGCACTAGGTGTGACGAAGATGGACAGGATTGGGAATAAGTATATTAGAGGGTCAGCCCAGGTTGGAAGGTTTGGAGACAAAGCCAGAGGCGCAAGATTACGTTGGTTTGGACATGTGCTGAGAAGGGATGCGGAGTATATTGGGAAAAAGATGCTAAGGATGACGCTACCAGGTAACGGGAAAAGAGGAAGGCCTAAGATAAGGTTTATGGATGTGGTGAGAGAGGACATGCAAGTGGTTGGTGTGACAGAGCAAGATGGAGAGGACGGGAAGAAATGGAAACAGGTGATCCGCTGTGGCGACCCCTAACGGGAACAGCCGAAAGAAGATGATGATTTGATGAGCATGAAGGCATCCTTATTGTTTTCCTATCTTATCTATCCAACAAGTTTTGAGGCCAGTCAGTCACTCCAAAACTGTAAGTTAGGACAGGAAGAGGAAATTGGTTTATAGCTTGGATTTTGTTCATAGATGTCAGTGCTGTTTTCAGGATTAATTTAAGTCTTCTAAAGTACTCCTTACTAAGTTTTATTCGCATTTGTTCACATTTTATTGTTGATCCTTCAATTCCCAAATATTTATGCACTCTCTCTTGCTCAAGTTCTTTTATATCACATTCTTGTCCCAACTGATGTTTTCTTGGTGCTGCAGTTTTCCTGCTTTAAAGGTTGATTTTGCACATTTATCAAGACCAGTTGACATCCTTATATCATCTGAAAAGGTTTTGACAACTTGCAGTTGTAATTTCTGTTTTTCATCTGATGAGCTATACAGTTTAAAATAATCGAAAAAGAGAAGATAAGTCTTTACACTTTGGTTTTCTAGGAGTCAAATTATAGTTATCGTCTCAGCGGTTAAGTAAACAGTTTAATGGGTTAAGAGCAAGGCAGAATAGCAACAATGACCGTCTCACCCTAGAATATTCCCCTTTGAAATTTTTATCCCTGGAATAATAATTTGTCCTTATTCATGGCTTAATTGCAAAGTGGTCTGCCACTGTTTCATGGTCACTGTAATGTAGATCAGTGTAGGGTGTATCTTATACATTTTTAAGCAGTCTTATCCATGAATGTGGGATACTATCAAATGCTTTTTTTGTAGTCAGTCAATGCCATACTTAAATTCTTCCCCTTTCTGCAGTTCTCTACTGTGACTTCAACAGCAAATGGTCCTTTGTTTTATAATACTTTCTTTTATTGCCCTTTTGTTCTGTTATAATAGAGGTTTTCCTAAATGACTGTAGACTCTGTTGGCATCGGTTCCAGTGTATAGTTTATATGTCGTCAGAAGGCAAGCTATTTACCTATAATTTTTAGGGTAGCTTGCAGGTTCACTCTTGAGTAGGAGCATTGTTTTTCCTGTTAACCAGGTTGGTGTCTGTCTGGGGTGCGCATATAAAATACATATGGCTAAATATTCTTGCAAAGATGTTAATAACATTTAACCAGAAGTTGGGTACTGCATCTGGGCCTGGGGTTTTCCAGTTAGACACTTTTCGTAACTTCGTTTTAATCTCTTTGGCTGTTACTTCATCCCATTTCATATCCTGTACTTTTAAACTTCTTATTCTTTCTTTTACTTCTATCCATTTAGCATCTTTGTTCTACAGGAACTTCATAGATACTGCTCTAAAATGTATCTGCTACTGCTTTTTTTTGGTTGCCTTTCAATTCCTTTTACCTTGTTTCCCAATTCTTTGTAAAACTTTTTTGGGTCACCAATTAATTGTTTAATCTGAAGTAGTTAACTTCATTTGATCATCAACCTGTGGGTTACGGATCTGATACAGATCCAAGCCAGCAGCTTACCAAGTTAAAGATCTGAGCTCCAAGCTCTCCCCCTTACCCATACTACACTACAACCTTCTTCCATTCCCCAGATCTCGTTTGCTGCGGCTTCGCCAGCACGGGATTCTTGAGCTCCGGGCAGGTATAGTTAGGCTATTCAGTTAACTTTTTGGTCTGTGTGTTTTGAGTGCAAAACATTCAATTCCTTTCCTCTCTTTACCCTCTGGGTTTGCGTAAAAAAAAAAATAGTGGAGTTGGAAAGTTTTAGAACTTTCACCCAGTGTAGGCCCCCCCTTTCTGCCCTTTGTGTGTGTGCTTGACATATTAGTCTAGTCTGTCAAGATATGTCGGAAACTCAAAAGCTGACATTTTCTAAGTGCACAGTGTGTGGCCATAAGCTGTTGCTGGCCAATGGCAACACTCTGTGCGTAGTTTGTCCAGGGGTTCCCCACCTAACATTAGGCTGCAAGATATGTGTAGCATTCAACCCCTGGGCCATGCGGGATCAAGCTGATTCTGGTGGGTCTTTTACCTGCAGAATCAACCACCTCTTCTGCAGCATCTTAGTCAGCCACGACTGTGACTGTTCAGGCTTCCGGCCCTCCTCCCTGTCTAGGACTCCCACTCCCACCTCTAAACAGGGCGTGAGAGAGGCCACGAAGGAAAAAAAGAGAAAGAGAGAGCTAGAGACAGGGAGAGGGGTCGCAAGAGGCAAGGTGACTCGGACCCGTCACCCCCACCCCCGCTAAAGTGGTCTCTACTCCAGAAAAAGTTGCTAGGCCATCTTCCCCTCGGCTCCATTCTCCCTGGAGCAGGAGGAGGAGGCTCGGCCCACTTTGAGGTCGTCCTCGCATCAGCCCTCCCGGCTAGTGTCTCTGGCATCCTCGAGATCCACAAGGAGCCTCTCTGAAGCTGTTATGGACCGGATTATACGGTTTCTGCAAACTCAATTGCGGATGGCTGCCCCCCCCCCCTAATCCGGAGCAGGAGAGTTTGGCTCCGACATTTGCCCCGATAGCTCAGTCTCTGATCCACACTCTGGTTTTGGAGTCAATGGATCCGAGGAGCCCTGGAGTCAGGGGGTCGACGCAGATGGTTCCTCCAACCTCAACGCCGGCCATGCCCTCGAGCCTGTCGGATCTGAGCTCTCGGAGCTGTGATCTGGGCGTCGGATCAGAGGTGATGAATGTGTCGTCGGCCCTGTTGTGGTCTGGACATACTGTCTGAGTCCTGTTCCGGCTTTGGCTCAGATCCCCTTGGATCCAAGGGGCAGTGCCAGCTGCCCTACCAGTTTCATGGAAGCCGGTTCCACTTTGGCTTTAGGAGTTGTGGAGAGGGTTCTCTGGAGGATCGAGATCCCTCACTCTTTCCTCGAAGTCCGCCCCTGCTCCCTCGCAGCTGAGTTTGTCTTCCATCATCCAGTCCTCCCAGGGACAGCCTGTGTCCAATACGCCCCAGGCAGTTCCCCTTGAGGAATTTGAGACTGTTTGTGAGCCCTTCCCAGAGAGTTCCTCTGAGGAGGCCCCTTGCAAAAGTCAGTGCAAGAGGAGGCACATGGACTCCCCCGAGTCCCAAACTGAGAATACCGATTAGGAGGAAGGGGAAGGTTCCCCCAGATTACCCCCCCCCCCCGAAGAAGTCTCCTTCGGCGACATAATGGAAATTTTTCACTGGCGGGGCTGGTCCGCCCAAACTCCTTCCTCAGACGATTCTGTATTTCTGGAGGCATTCGCAGGCCCATCTACCTTTTAGGTGTCCCCCCAGCTGACCCTCTGATGGACCTAATTACCACCAGAGCTTGGAAGGAACCAGACACTAGAGCCAATGGCCAGACAAATTGCTGAGCCCACTTGGAGTAAGTGGTCCTCAGTTGATGCCATGGTGGGTGGAGGTGGCCACCAAAAAGGAACTGGCCCAGGAAAGTTCCTCTGTCCATTCTCTGGACAAGGAGACTAGGGCGAGGGATAGTCTTAGAAAGCGGATGTTTGCTTCAGCTACCTTTGCTATAAGGGTGCTGAATTACATGGCCCACGTAATTAGACTGCAATGTGACCTCATGAAGGAGTACACTGAGTCTCCCCTAGAGTACATTTCGGCCAGGATAAATGGACATTCTCTGCTCGTATGGCCACTCTTGGGTCTGTTTCGCTAGGGCAGCTTGGTCCAGTATTGCCATGAGGAGTCATGCGTGGCCCCGGCTTTGCAATTTTTCTGAACCTTTCAAGGCATCCTTCACTAATGCCCCTTTTGACGGTTTGACCCTGTTTGGGAAGACCATCCGAGATACTGTAATCCAGAGCAAGAAGGATGGGTAAACGCTATCGGCCGTCTGGATCTGCTTCTCTAACCCTCAAAGGTTCTTCTCCAGGATCCAGCGAGGGCAAAATAAGTTGTGGTTCCAGAAGTCTCAGCAATCCTGGAACGCTCTGGACTCCTCCTCCCCTAGAGGCAGAGGGGGGGAACAAGGTGGATGCCGGCTCAGAGGCAGAAGGTGTCCGAAGAACTTTGGGTCACGGGAACCCTTTTCCGACAGACCCACACAGCAGTCCTGAGTGATTGCCTGACTGCTCCTCTCTGGAGGTAGTTGGGGGGCATTTCTCGAGGCACCTAGCCCAGTGGGAGTCCATCATGTCAGGTCGCTGGGTGCTTCAAATAATAGCCAGTGGCTATTCTCTTCCCTTCATAAACAGTCCCCTACACACAAGGCATCTCCTGGATGTCCCACCCGCTCAAAGGGAGGTGGCAGCTTTGGAACTAAAAAAATCAGATAGAAAAGCGCAATCCAGCTAGTGCCCCCAGACCAGTCCGAAGCAGGCATTTATTCCAGGTTCTTTTTGGTGCCAAAAAAGACGGGGGACTTTAAGCCGATTCTCGACCTGTCCACATTGAACCTCTCCTTTGCCAAGGAGACATTCTGGATGGTCACTTTACAATCCAGCCTGCCCTTCTTACAGGAGGAAGACTGTGCTTGATAGACCTCAAGGATGCGTACTGCCATATCCTGATGGATAGGCGATCCAGGAGGTTCCTCCACTTTCGGCTAGGAGCCCATCGTTACCAGTTCAGGGTCCTAGCCTTCGGTCTCACCACAGCTCCCAGGGTGTTTACCAAGGTCATGACAGTTGTAGCGGCCCACCTGAGGCTTCAGGGCATTTAGGTCCTTCCATACCTGGACGACTGGCTTCTCACCGCCCCCACCAGGCATCAACTTGTACTAGCCAGAAACTTTTTTCTTCAGTTGTCGACTCGGCTGGGTATCACAATAAACCTCAAGAAGACTTCAACCTGTTCAAATTCTAGACTTCATAGGGGCAAGAATAGATTCTCTTCAGGCCAGGATATTTTTGACCCCAGACAGACTTCACAGCCTGGCCTCCCTTGTCTTGACATTCCTTCAGACTCCTGCACCCCCAGCCGAGTTAGTCCTGAGAGCCGTTGGGTCCATGGCAGCAGCTGTACATCTGGTTCCTTGTGCACCTCTGCATAGGAGTGTTACAGTGGACATTACAAGTTCAGAGGTCTTTACTATATCAGTCTCTAGACTTTCCGATTCCTCTAAGCAAAGTGTGCAAAGCTTCTCTCATGTGGTGGCTTCAATCCCAGGATCTGCGAGAAGGATGCCCTTTTGTTACGCCTCTGCCCCAAGCCACCTCCCGCTTAGGGTGGGGGGGGGGCATTGTTCGTGCAGGACTGTCCAACGCAAGTGGACCCCAAGCAAGACCGTTCTGCATATCAATGTTCTAGAGAGGAGAACAGTCCTTTTAGCGTTGGCAGTCACTTCATACTTTTCTTTCTCTGGGAACTATTGCGATCCATTCAGACAATGTCAGTAGTCTGGTACATCAACAAACGGGGGAACCAGGTCCTATCCACTTTGTCGAGAGGCCATAAGAGTGTGGGAATGGGTTATCTCCACCGACAACTTTCTGATAGCAATGCACATCCTGGGTCTGCCCAACATTTTGGCAGACAAATTGATCAGGACAATCCTTACGCCTTATGAGTTGTCTCTGAACCCTTATGTAGCGGAACAGATCTTCCTCAGGTGGGGGTCAGCCTTACTGCGATCTCTTCGCATTGCCATCCAATGTGAAGTGCAGTGAGTTTTCATTCTTCTCCCGACAGGGGAAGTCCCAAGAGATGCTCTTGTCCATGCTCGGCCACCTGTTCGTCTTTATGCTTATACCCCGCTTCCTCTCATGACAAAATTCTTACAGAAAGCTCTTTGGTTGGGTGGCAGGATTATCCTCATAGCCCCATTCTGGCCTCGTCAAGTTTGGTTCCCTTGCCTACGGTCTCATCTTCTATCTCCGCCCTGGATTTTGGATCCCATTCTGGATCTTATTAGTCATCCCTTGAGAATTCCTCCGAATCTGGACAGCCTCAAGCTCACAGCTTGGCTGCTGCAGTTCCATCAGTTGCCAGGACTCCTGGTATCTCTTCCCCGGTTAAATCCATTCTGGTAGCAGCACACAAGTCCTCTACCAGAAAAGTTTACAGTAGTAAATGGAAACGTTTTTCCATTTGGGCTTCGCAGAGACATCTGGATCCTTTTACTGCTCCAGTTCCAGTGGTGTTAGACTTTTGTGTCTCATATTTTCCAGCAAGGGGCCAGCTCTTCCACAGTGAAAGTCCAGCCGGCGGCTATTTCCCATTTTCACGTAGGGGAAAATTCAGATTCTCTAGCTGCTGCCAGAATTTGCAAGACATTTATTAAAGGTACTTTTCTTCTGAGACCACCTATCAAAAATCCTTCCCCTCCGTGGGATTTAACTTTGGTTTTTCAGGCCTTAGTTGCACCCCGTTCGAGCCTGCAGCATTGGTTGACTTGAAATTCTTGTCGTGGAAGACAGACTTCCTGGTAGCTATCACCTCAGCCAGGAGAGTGTCGGAGCTTCAGGTGCTATGTATGACACCCCCATACCTATTTTTTTATAAGGATAGGGTGTTTCTCAGGACTAACCCGTCTTTTCTCCCTAAAGTTGCTTCGGAGTCAAAACATTAATCAATCTATTAATTTGCCTGTAATTTTCCCTAATTTTCAAAATAAAGGGGAATACAAACTTCATTTGTTGGATGTTCACAGGCAGTTACGTTTTTACTTGCATAGGTCCAAACCCTTCCGTAAATCTGATCAGCTTTTTGTTTCCTTTGCTAAACCCTTTTTAAGAAAACCAGTTTTGAAGGTGACTCTCGCTAAATGATTTCACTTTGTATTTTACAAGCTTATAAAGAACTTGAATTACCAGACGGGGTTCTTGCTCATTCTACTCGTTCTATGGCTACTTCTGCTGCATTCTGGTCTAGTTTCCCTGGATGATATTTGTTCAGCAGCTACCTGGGCCTCCTCTCACACTTTCATTACTCATTGTAAGCTAGATATGGTGTCTAGAGGAAGGGCTTCCTTTGGCTCTACAGTGCTCCGGAATATCCTTCCTTAAGGGCCTCCCAAGATTTCAGGTAGCTGGGGACTCTGTCCCACAGGTTGATGATCAAATGAAGTTAACCACTTCAGATAAAGAAGTTATGTACTCACCATAACATTCCATCTGAGTTGGACTTCATTTGGCAGCAACCTTCCCTCCCTCCTTCCCTCTGACCTAGTGGTTATTTCTCTGTTTGTGCTCGATGTCTTGAGTTGACGAGCCTGGTGTATGTGTTCGGGTCAGGTTTTTGGTATCTTAGGATGTTCATCGTGCATACAGCTGCAGTCATTACAGATGGGTTATCCTGCCGTCAGGCGGGTCCTCGGTCGGCCAAATTCCAAAGTCTAGGTCCGGCGTCAGTTGTCGTCACCTCTTCCCTGACGTCAGTGTGGCAGGGGTATAAAAGAGGCAGCCAATGCCATCTTTAGTCTTTCTTGCCGCGCGGTGCCCGAAGCAGAAGCAGTTCGCAAGTGCCGGTCGGCTAGCTCCTGAGATTTATGAAAATATTTCAGCCGATGTCAGACAAAGTTAATTGCATTTCATGTGGGAAGCAAATACCACATAAGGATTTCCACTCTTTCTGTATACCTTGCTTAGGCCCAGACCACGACGTCTCGGCCTGCCGTTTTGTGCTAGATTCAACAAGCGCACTATTAAGCGCCGGGCGGAGTTCGCCCTTCACTATTTTGGCAAAAAAATTAATTATATTATGTCATCGGATAATCCGACTCCAGTTTTGAGTAAAAGACACAAGGATAAGGACCGGCATACGAGGTCCGCACCAACTACTGAGACCACGCTAAGGCCGACTACCGGTTCTCCGGTGCTCAGCGAGGCGCCTACGCAGCCCCTGAGTACCGATGACACTACATTACCGGTGTCTTCAATACCCGAGGTTGCAGGCTCCTCTGTCCCCATTCCTACTGCAGAGACAGATGCCACTCTTGGCGGGGAAATTCAGAGTTTAGACAGGCCTGCCACTTCTCAAGGTGTCTTCAGGCCTTCCTCCTTCCCTATTAAAGCTTTCACTAAATCTAAAGCAGCTATGAAAACCAAAAAACAGGGTCCTCAGACCCCCTCTCAAGGCCCCATGCCTAAAAAGTAGATGCTCAAAATGGCTGAGGGTTTGATTACTCTTATCAGGGGTTCTCAACCCCCCCCTCTCTGACAAAAGGCCCAGATTAGAGGAAGAAAACCCTTCCTCAGATCAAGCCTCTATTACCTCAGAACATTCTGAGGATCAGGACTATGCCTATTCTCCTTTCGAAGACTCTGATGCAGAGGAGTCCATTCCCTCGGTCTCCCCCCCTGAGGACTACTCTTTTGGGGAAACCCTACATACATTGAGGGAACACTTTCACTGGGAAGGCCAAGATTACTCAGATTCCAAGAAAAGGCTCAGGGAATTTCTTTTGCTTCTCCAGCATAGGCCCCTGGCTGTCCCTCCTGTTTTAGATATATTGGATGATGTGTACGCAGAAGCCAGCCTTAATCCAGATTCTTTACCTCCAGCTCCTGTTAAACCAGACAGGTATTACCGGGTTCCTGATTCTCACCAGTTCCTATACAAAAGCCATACTGCTGACCCAGAAACTATTTCACAGGGTCCCAAGGGAATTAAGGCCTCTACTGCTAAAAATCCATTACCTTCAGAGAGATTCCAGAGCTTTAGAAAGGTGGGGGAAAAAGGTGTACACCTCGGCCACTTTAACCATGAGGGCATTAAACTGTCAGTTCCATATGTTAAAGTATCAACAGTTTTTGTTATCTCAGTTGAAAATCAAAATGACACAACCAGAACAACCAGATTTAAGAGTTGCAGGATTTGTTGCATGGAGCAGAGCAAGTGGGTAAACATACCTTGCAATGTGGTTTTGATGCTTTAGAGGCCTCATGTAGAGCTGCTGTTACAGGGTCTGTTATACGTTGGCATGCTTGGCTCAAAGAGCAAACCTTACCAGATCATGTGAAAGCTAAATTATTAGATGCACATCTTCAAAAAGATGTATTGTTTGGTGTTAAAGCTGAGGAGGTACTAAAGAAAATGGAGGAAAAGGCGAAATCAATGCAAACAGTAAAAGATTTCCTGCAGGTGCAACCTCCACGTTTCAGCAGAAACTGGCCTTCAAAAAATTGGTCCTTTCCAGCCACGGACAGACCTCAAAGGGGCAGATACAGACGCCCAAGGGGTAGAGGGCAACCTCAAGGATCTTTCAGAGCCAGACAGTGGCAAGCACCAACCCCAAGAGGTGGACAAGATATATCACAGTCATTTAGAAAACAGACACAATGATTTCCCCCTATACCTGCCAAGCAAAGCTTTAATGGCAGCACCTTTGGGTGGAAAACTGGCATTATTCTCAAAAAATTGGCATATTGTTACAAAAGACAAATGGATTCTGGATATTATAGACAGAGGCTACAGGTTCCACTTTCACACCCTTCCAAAAATGAGAGGCATGCCAAACCTGCCACAAAATCAAAGGGCAGAGGCACAAAAACAAATTTCAGCTCTCATGGACATTAAAGCGATTCAAGAGGTACGTGCAACAGAACAAGGTCAAGGGTTTTATTCCAGACTATTCCTGGTGCCAAGGAAAGACAAAGATTGGAGACCTATCTTAGACCTATCCATCCTAAACACATATCTACAGGTACCAAAATTCAAGATGCTCACATTACAGCAGCTTCTTCCCATGCTGGGCAAGGAGTCTTGGCTGGTAACACTGGACCTCAAGGAGGCATACCTGCATGTCCCTATCAGACAAGATTGCAGAAGATACCTCAGATTTCTTGCAGGTTCAACCCATTATCAATTCTCTGCATTGCCCTTTGGCTTATCTACTGCGCCCAGAGTGTTTACGAAATGCCTGGCATCAGTAATCGCCTTCTGCAGACTACAAGGAATACAAATCTACCCATATCTGGACGACTGCCTGATCCAAGCGGACAGCAAGGACATACTACTGCAGCACCTGGCGTTTGTAATAAAACTGTTGAACTTCCTGGGATACACAGTCAACAAAAAGAAATCAAAACTAATACCCTCTCAACAAATAATTTTCCTGGGTGCCAGCTTGAATACAACCACCCAGATGGCCTACCTCACGCTAGACAAACAAGGGCAACTGTCTCAATACTTCAGCAACTTTCACCAGGCTGACTGCAAGAAAAGTCCTGCAGGCTCTGAGATTCATGGCATCTTGCATCCTACTAATCCCATGTGCAAAGCTGCATATGAGGAAACTTCAATGGTACCTAAAAAACTTATGGTCTCAACACAGCCACAGCTTGGAAACAATTATACCACTCATTCCATGCCTTCAAAAGGAATTTCTGTGGTGGGCTCAAGCATGCCAAAGAAGCACAGGTCTCCCTTTCTGTGTACCTCAAGCAACTCAAATCACAACAGACGCCTCAGACTACGCCTGGGGAGCACACATGACAGATCAGTGCATTCAGGGAAAATGGTCCCACAAAGAGAAGCACCTACACATCAACCAAAAGGAAATGCTAGCCGTGCAAATTGCTATTATGACCTTCAAAGACCTACTGCATCCAGGCCAGCTATTGATAAGGACAGACAATACCACAGTGTGGTGCATAAACAGGGGGGAACTCATTCATACCCCCTATGCAGGCAAGCCATGACCCTATGGAACACAGCACTGGAATTGCAAATTCAACTACAGGCACAATTCCTGCCAGGGAAGGAAAACACACTGGCAGACAACCTAAGCAGAAATATGACAGATCCACACAAATGGAAGTTGCATCCTCAAGTTTTCACAAAGATAATTCAGGCATGGGGACAGCCAGACATAGATCTCTTTGCTACCCACAGAAATTACCAGTTGAAAAAATTTTGTTCAAGGACCTATCGTCCACAGGCCTGGAAAGTGGACGCACTTTCTTTAAATTGGACAACGTTGACAGTCTATGCCTACCCGCCTCTTCCTCTGCTGCCCAAAGTTCTATTAAAAGCCAGAGCAGAGAGGCCGAAAATGATTCTTATTGCTCCAGACTGGCCAAGGCAACACTGGTATCGGCTCCTGAAGAGCCTGACACATTCCCCACCATGGATCCTACCTCTAGTCCCTTTTCTGTTGTCCGAGCACAACTACAAAACCTTCACAGCCAGCTCAAAACCCTAAATCTAGATGCATGATTCCCAACAGACCCTCCTGTCCAAGGAGGTGCAGGATGTCATCTTGGAGGCGAGAAGACCTTCTACTAGAAAAGCCTACTCCACCAAATGGAAACAATTTTGTGCCTGGAATCAAGAAAAAGGCCTGAATCCTTGGGTAATAAATTTACCTCAAATTTTACAGTACCTAGCTGAGATGTTACACAGTGGACTTTCCTTCTCCTCCATCAAAATCCACGCTTCAGCCATTTCTGCACAATACAACACAGATCCTCCTTTATTCTCTCATCCTCTCAAGGCAGTTCCTCAGAGGGGCAAAGAATATAAAACCCCCAAGGAAACCACCAGTCCCTGCTTGGGATCTCAACTTTGTATTGGAAAAGCTGACCCTTCCTCTCTTCGAGCCAGCTTCTTCAACAGAACTACAATACTTGTCATGGAAAACAGCCTTCCTTCTGGCTATCACCTCAGCACGCAGGGTTTCGGAGCTACAGGCCCTCATGGCTGTGCAGCCTTTCATCATTTTCCATCAGGACAGAGTTTCCTTGCGTACCAACCCTACCTTCATGCCAAAGGTAGTATACAGTGTAGCTTTGAATCAGACTATCCACTTACCTACCTTGTATCCTAATCCACAAAACAAAGGGGAAAGACTACTACATTCCTTGGATATTCACAGACAACTTCGTTATTATTTGGACAGGACAAAGCCATTCAGGAAAACCGAGCAACTCTGTGTCCTATGCAATAGGTGCTCAAAGAAAGGCTATTTCCAAACAGACAATCTCAAAATGGATAGCCCACTGCATACGTTTTTGTTACTCATTTCATGGAAAAACTGTGCCTACATGCATCAGATCCCACTCCACCAGGGCCACAGCTACCTCTGCAGCTTTCCTCAGGGGGGTTCCTACCAAGGACATTTTGGAAGCAGCCACTTGAGTTCAGTGCACACTTTCTCCAAGCACTGTCACCTTCCACTATACTCTACATCTAGAGCGGGATTTGCCACAGCAGTCTTGCAGGGCATCCTCGCTCCTCCTAGTTCCACTTAGTGCCTGCCACCCCTACTTAGCTTTGGGATTCTTCCCATCTGTAATGTCTGCAGCTGTATGCACGATGAACATAGTACAGTTTTGTACCTACCATAAATGTAGATGTTCGAGTGCTCATAAAGCTGCAGTCCAGGTTAACCCCCCCTCCATCCCCTCTTAAGACAGGCCTTATGACAAACACCTTCTCATACAACCTATTTGGGGTATTCTTTTATGGTGTATTTGCTTGCAACTAATGATCTGAAGTAGGAGATTCATTTGTCTGCAACCTGTGGGTTATGGATCCGATATCGGATCCGAACCGGCATGGTTTACCAGCTATGGATCCGAGCTCTCAGCTCCTCCCCTCACCCATAATGCCCTGCTCTCCCTACATGACCTCAGATCTAGTTTGCCGCGCTGGTGACCAGATTGGTGTTCTCGAGCTCTTCAGCTTAGTGGTTATCTAAAGTGTTTTCAGTGTTAAAATTTAATTGTTTTTGAAAGTTTGAGTGAAAGTTTAGGTTCCCCTTTTGATAGTTAAACTTGTTTAGTTAATTTAATAATTTTTTACTTAGTTTCCCTCCCCTCGCTGGTAGCGTAGTGTGTGTTTGGGCCTGTTGTGTGTTTAATTTACTTTTGCTTTTTACCTTTAGTTTAAGTAAATTCTAAGCTCTTAGGATGTCAGAACAACCTAAGGCTGTTTTTTCGAAATGCTCCGAGTGTGGCCATAAGCTTTCCCCTGCTGATGGCCACACTCGGTGCATTCGATGCCTTGGGGTTGAACACCTCACTTCTGGATGTTCCATTTGTGTAGGGTTCAACCCCAGGGCATTGAAGGAGCGGAGGTCTAAGCTGGTCCTGGCGGGACATTTGCCCCCGGACTCTGCTCCGACCTCCACTCCTTCGGGGGGAACAGTGTCTACGGTTTCCTCCTCTCCGGCTCCCCCTCCTCCTCCTGGGACTCCACCTCCCTGTAGTGGTTCGGAGGAGAGGGAAGCTAGAAAGAGGGACCAGAGGGAGAAGCACCATAAGCGGCGGGCCGAGACCTCCGTTTAGGCCCCGCCTGCCAAGCGGGCTTCTCCTCCGGCCTCCTTGTCTGCTGGTTCTCCCCCTCCTCGGCTCCGGTCACCCGTGTGCTTTTCACCGGGACCTGAGGAGGAGGAGACCCGATCTCCGTCGAGGCTATCCAGGAGGCACTCAAGGCCTACCTCGGTAGCCTCGTCGAGATCGACCTATAGCTTATCAGACGCTGATCTGGACCGGATGATGAGAAGGTTCATCCAGGCCCAGATGCAGATGGGAGTGCTCTTGCCTCCCCTCTGGGGGGGAGCTCGACCCCTTTCTTTAAACCTATTGCTCCTTCTCCGACCCGCTACCCGGGTTCGGAGCAGTTGGAGCCGAGCAGCTTTGGAGCCGGGGGTGGGTCGGCGCCGACAGCACTCGGTACTTCGGATCCGACCCTGCCCTCGAGTGCTTCGGATCCAACCTCTCGGAGCCTGGATCCGAGCTTCGGATCCGGGGGGATCAGTGCTCCTTCGGCGCAGTCTGTGTCGGAGCGCACTGTCCCCTCGGATCCGAGCGCTTTGGCGCCGGCTCCGATCCACTCCTCGGATCCGGGGGGGAGCCGATTGTCGGATCCTTTGGTCGAGGTCGGCTCCCCTTCGGTGTTTGTAGTGGAGAGGGCCCTGTTGAGGGTCTCCGGACCCCCGGCACTTGCTTCGGCTCCGTCCCGCGCCCCATCTGCACTGGGTCAGGCTTCCACCATCCGGCCCTTGGGACAGCCCGCTCCTATGCCCCAAGTTGTTCCTTTGGAACAGGTCACTGTTTGCGAGGAGTCCTCTGACAGCCCCCCGGAGGATGCCCCCTGCAAACATACGTGCAAAAGGAGGCACATTGACTCCCCCGAGTCTCTCACAGAAGACACGGACTTGGAGGAGGGGGAAGGCTCCCCAAGATCACCCCCCGAGGATGTCTCATTTGGAGACATCATGGAAATGCTCCGCATAAGGGGGGGGTGGTCTGCCCCCAAGTCTTCCTCGGACGAGTCCGTGTTCTTGGAGGCATTTGAAGCGGGCCTGTCTACCTCTTGGGTGTCCCCTCCTGCCGACCCCCTGGTGGACCTCATTACCACCAGGGCGTGGAAGGAACCGGACACCATGGAGCCAATCCCGAAAAGGCCCGACCGTATTCTCAGTCCCCCGGCTGACCATGCCCATTGGAGTAAGGGGCCTCCGGTAGATGCCATGTTGACGGCGGCTGCCACCAAGAGGGAACTTGCTCAGGAGAGTCCCTCAGTCCATCCCCCGAGCAAGGAGTCTCGGTTGATGGACCGCTTGGGGAAGCGGATGTTTAGTTCGGCGACCTTTTCAGTAAGAGTGCTGAACTACCTGGCACATGTGATTAGGATGCAGCGCGATCTTATTAAAGAATACGCTGCATCCCCCCCCAGAGTCCATGTCAGAGGAGGACAAAGCATTGCACTCCACCCGCATGGCCACTCTTAGGTCCGTCACTAATACCTCTATGCGGTTACTGTCCCACGCTACGGAAGGTGCCGCTAGAGCCGCAGGGGCAGGCCTAGTTACTAGACGTCAGGCCTGGCTCCGTCATTGCGATTTCACGGAGCCCTTCAAGGCGTCATTTGAGAACGCCCCTTTCGATGGTTCTGCCCTCTTTGGCAAATCTGTTCGCGATACCTTGACCCAGAGCGAAAAGGACGGGAAGACGCTGTCTGCCGTCGGAATCCGCTTCTCTGTGCCCTAGAGGCCCTATTCTAGGAACCAAAAGGGCCAGAAGAAGATGTGGTTCTGGAAGTCGCAGCAATCCCAGCCCGCTCCGGACAACCAGTCCTTTCGTGGCAGAGGAGGACAGGGAGGACGCCGCCCCAGGGGTAGAGGGGCTCGCAGGAACTTCGGGTCCAGAGAACCCTTCTCTGAACGGCCCGCGCAGCAGCCCTGAAGGGTTGCCCGACTGCTCCACTCTGGAGGCAGTCGGGGGACGATTTTCGGAGCACCTAGCGGCATGGGAGTCCATAACAGACCGCTGGGTCCTCCAAATCATATCCAGAGGATACCGTATCCCGTTTCGTCACATGCCAAAATTGAAGTCCCTCCCCGACGTTCCACCCGGTCAGTGGGAGGCCACTTTGGCAGAAATTGGCCGTCTGCTAAAGAAGAGAGCCATCCAGCCCATCCCCCCAGATCGGATCAGGGTTCTACTCCAGGTTCTTTTTAGTGCCAAAAAAGACGGGGGATCGAAGACCAATTTTAGACCTTTCACTCTTGAACCTGACAGTCCCCAAAGAGAAATTCCGGATGGTTACGTTGCAGTCTATTCTCCCCCTTCTGGGAGAAAATCACTGGATGTGCTCCATAGACCTCAAGGATGCGTACTACCATATACTAATGGACAGGCGCTCCAGGAGGTTTCTCCGCTTCCGGCTGGGAGCCAGTCACTACCAATTCCGGGTCCTTCCCTTTGGTCTCACCACAGCCCCCAGGGTGTTCACCAAAGTATTAGCAGTGGTAGCGGCCCACCTGAGGCTTCAGGGGGTGCAGGTCTTTCCCTACCTGGACGACTGGCTTCTCACCGTCCCAACAAGGCATCTACTACTATTGGCGCGAGACTCCTTTCTCCATCTTGCTCCCCGTCTGGGCATCACAATAAACACAGAAAAATCCAACCTAGCACCCACGCAGTTCATAGATTTTATAGGTGCCAGGTTAGACACGAGGAGATTAAGAGCCTTCCTCACTGTGGACAGAATTCAAAATCTGCAACTCCAGGTGCGGGCCATTCTCCACTCAAGCTCAGTTCCGGCGGAGTTGGTCCTGAGGGCCCTAGGGTCCATGGCGGCAGCAATAGCGCTTCTTCCTCTCGCCAGGTTCAATATGCGCATCCTTCAATGGACACTCCCAGTTCAGTGGTCGTATCTTGCTCTTCTTATGCATCATCCCATTGCGATCAGCAAGGCTTGCAAGCGGTCCCTCCTGTGGTGGCTACACTCTCCAGATCTCCACGGAGGCCGCCCCTTTTGTGCTTCTCCCCCACTCGCCACCGTGACCACAGACGCCTCCCGCCTCGGGTGGGGGTGGGGGGGCATTTTGCAGGCCGGACGGTCCAAGGCACGTGGAGCGATTCAGAGACCTTACTGCATATCAACGTTCTAGAGATGAGAGCAATGATCTTAGCGTTGCTAGCACTTCAGGCCTTTCTTCCCTTGGGAACAATTGCGATTCAATCGGACAACATGTCTGTTGTCTGGTATATCAACAAACAAGGAGGAACCAGGTCTTACCCTCTTTGTCGAGAAGCCATGAGAGTGTGGGAATGGGCAATCTCCACCAACCGCTTTCTCATAGCAATGCATATTCCGGGTCGGTCCAACATCCTGGCGGACAAACTCAGTCGCACCATTCTCACCCCTTACGAGTGGTCTCTCAATACTCAGGTAGCGGAACGCATCTTCGCACGGTGGGGAACTCCTTGTTGCGATCTTTTTGCATCTCCCTCAAACACCAAGTGAGACAGTTTTTTCGCTCTAATACCTCCTCCCGGAGGTACCCAAAGAGACGCTCTGGTGCATGCTTGGCCACCCGGTCTTCTTTATGCTTATCCCCCCTTGCCTCTGATGCTCCAAGTTCTTCAGAAAGCCTCTCGGTTGGGGTGCAGAATGATTCTCATTGCCCCATTTTGGCCTCGACAGATCTGGTTCCCTTTCCTAAGGTCTCACTCAGTGAATCCTCCTTGGATTCTAGATCCCATTCCGGATCTGATATCTCATCCATCCCGTTTATCACCCCGAACCTGGACAACCTGAAGCTGACCGCTTGGCTGCTCCAGTTCCACTCCTGATCAGGACTCCGGTATTTCGTCCCCTGTTAAGGCGATCCTGGTGGCGGCTCATAAACCATCCACTAGGAAAGTCTACCGCAGTAAGTGGAAACGGTTCTCCTTGTGGGCGGAGCGGCAAGGCCTAAACCCTTCACAGTTCCCCTTCCTCTGGTGCTTGACTTCTTAACCACTCTTTTTAATGATGGTGCCAGCAGTTCCACGGTCAAAGTACAACTTGGCAATTTCTCATTATCATATTGGTCATGACTCCAGTCCACTGATGTCTGCCAAATTGTGTAAGATTTTCCTAAAAGGTACTTTCCTTCTCAGGCCCCTGTAAAGCAAGTGGTTCCTCCTTGGGACCTTTCTTTGGTCCTCCAGGCCTTGACCACTCCCCTTCGAACCAGCGGCTACGGTAGATCTAAAATTTTTATCTTTCAAGACGGCCTTTTAGTAGCCATTACCTCGCCAAGAGAGTCTCAGAACTTCAAGCATTATCAGCCAAACCTCCTTACTTGGTCTTTCATCCGGACCGTGTATACCTCAGGACCAACCGTCCTTTCTTCCTAAGGTAGCTTCTGAAGCAAACATTAATCAATCCATTAACCTCCCTGTTTTCTTTCCTAAATATCAAAACAAGGGTGAATACAAGCTTCATTCCTTAGATGTTCACAGGCAACTTAGATTTTATCTAAACAGGACGGCTGGTCATAGGCAATCCGACCAGTTGTTTATTTCCTTTGCTAAATTTAATTTGGGCAAGCCAATTTCTAAAGTCTCGTTATCTCGCTGGATTTCACAGTGCATCTTATTGGCTTATCAAGCTTCTGGAAGGCCCGCCGAGGGTGTACATGCCCATTCAACCCAGTCAGTCTCTACCTCGGCAGCCTTTAAGGCTAGGATTCCTCTAGATGATATTTGTGCAGCAGCCACTTGGGCTTCATCTCATACCTTTATTTCCCACTACAAGTTGGATCTTACATCTAGGGTAGAGCATCCTTTGGCTCAGCGGTGCTCGGAATATCCTTCCATGATGGCCGCCCAAGATTCAGGTAGCTGGGGACTCTGTCCCACAGGTTGCAGACAAATGAATCTCCTACTTCAGATTTAGAAGTTATGTACTCACCATAACGTTCCATCTGAGTAGGTGTATTCATTTGTCTGCAACCATCCCGCCCTCCTATCCCCCTGGCCTTTTTCAGTTTCCTGCATAATATGTGTTACCCTTTTCAGGGTGTTCATGCTGTTGGCAAACTCGATCTGAGGTCATGTAGGGAGAGCAGGGCATTATGGGTGAGGGGAGGAGCTGAGAGCTTGGATCCATAGCTGGTAAACCATGCCTGTTCGGATCCGATATCGGATCCATAACCCACAGGTTGCAGACAAATGAATACACCTACTCAGATGGAACGTTATGGTGAGTACATAACTTCTAATTTTTTGATTATTCTATATTGCATGATTACATAAATTTATGTTTTGCTTTCCTTCTGGGGGCACCTGACATCTGGGCCAAGAAAAACTGAAGAAGATGGCGTCTGCTGCCTCTTTTATACCCCTGCCGCACTGACGTCAGGGAAGAAGTGACGACAACCGACGCCGGACCTAGATTTTGGAATTTGGCCAACCAAGGACCCGCCTGACGGCAGAATAAACCCATCTGTAATGACTGCAGCTGTATGAGCACTCGAACATCTACATTTATGGTAGGTACAAAACTGTACTTTGTGGTGTGTCACGTGATGGGTGGAAAACTCTATCGGAGGATTGGACAGAGGTTGCAGTGTAGTATGGGTCAGGAGGGAGGAGCTTGGAGCTCGGATCTTTAGCTTTGTAAGCTGCCTGCTCGGATTCGTAACCCACAGGTTGCTGACGAATTAAGTCTAACTACTCCAATGGAACATTATGGTGAGTACATAACTTCTTTTTTTGTACTTTTCCTTTATATTTATCTGTGTATCTTCTAAGCTTTTCTGCCCGTTGATGAGATTTTTAGCTTATTTGCAAAAGTACATGATAGATCCTGATCTGTCCTAATACTGCGCATTGCTTTTATCACATCTATTTTTAAGTATTTTTATTTATCTGTTCCCTCTTCTATACTCTAACCGTGACAGATTTGTCTTAGTTTCTTTATAACTTTCTCTATTCGATAGTTCCGTGATGGTATTTGGTTTCTCACCTTTGTCTCCCTCACTACCCTGTGTGTTTGCGGTAGAACTTTATCAGTTATTAATTTAAATACACAGTAATATATTCTGTTTACTTCCGTTATATTGCATGGATCTCTTTGGGCCATTATGTGCCGCCCCAATTCGGACTTTCATGGGGGGGGGTGATAATACCCCCCATTACATGCCGCCCCGACTCGGACTTTCATTGCCTAATTATTGTATTCATTTATTTTATCAAACGTCTGACTTTATGGGTTTTATTGACCTTCTGCAGTCCATTTCTTTCATTGATCGTAATATGACTATCTCTGTTAAGTCAAGCAACTCTTCTCTTAGTTCATTTTCTTGTAAACTGAGTGCACTTTTTTTGTTTTACATTTCCTGTGAGCATTCTATAGAAAGTTGTGTTGCATCTTCCTTCTCAATTTCCTCCTGTGCCATCCATTGCTCTGTCATATGAAGACTCACTGGCCTATCGCTCCTTAACATTGGCTGTCAGAGTTTCCACAGTTTCCTGTTCCTTCCCTTGCTGTCCAGCTTCAGGTGAATGTTTATAATAGTTTCCTGTGGAAGGCTTCAAGATATCTTCCCATTCCACTGGTTTCCCCTTAATTTGAAGTTCCATTACTCTATCCGTTTGTGGTGCTTTCTGAATTAGCTTTTCTACACTGAGTCCTTCACTTTGGAGGTACTTCATGACCTCAGTTTCTATTTCTTTAACTTCTTACTGATCTCCTTTTCTGCTTTTCCTCTGTCTAATAAAACAAATCCTCAAAAATTCTGGAAAGGAATCTCTATCCTTATCAACCCTGGCAAAACAGTCAACCCCAGCCCAGATCCCAATGCTACTGACATGGACTTGACTACACAATTCAACTCCTTTTTCATTAACTCTATTTCCAAACTAAACTCCTCATTCTCCGACACCAACGCATCCTCAACCTCACCCCCATCCTCCTCTACCAACACCCTTCCCTCAACTCCCATCACCACTCTCATTTCTTCTGCAATACCACCATCCTCTAATACCCTACCTCCCCTTTCTCCACCTTTCTCACTAAAACCTATTCCCACATCTACCATAAAAAAACTCCTCCAGAAACTAAAGCCATGCTCTAATGCCCCAGACAATATTCCTTCATACTTCCTTAGCATAGCTGCAGAAGCCATTGCCTACCCTATTAGAATTCTAATCAACCGCTCTAGCCAAGAAAGCACAGTACCCCAAATTTGGAAAAAAGCCTTTATCATACCTTTGCATAAAGGTGGCAATAATAACAATACGACAAACTTCCATCCCATAGCTATCCTGTCTCCCATCTCTAAACTCCTAGAAAAGTGTATCTATCTATCTGCAGCTCCTACCTTACCTCTTAGACAGTCATCTGCTGACTCCAACTCAGCATGGTTTTAGACCTGGCCACAGCACTGTGACAGCCCTCCTCTCCTCCTTAGAAACTGTAAATAAAGCCCGGGACTCTGGTCACATTGTTTCTACCCTGCTACTGGACCTCTCAAAGGCCTTTGACACTATCTCTCACAAACTACTTTTAACTAAACTCTCCCAGCTTAACCTATCTCCCTCCTCATTGAACTGTTTTTTTAGTTACTTATCTAATAGATTTCAAGCAGTCAAATGGATAAAAGCCACCTCCTCATTCCTTAACACCCCAACTGGGGTCCCCCAAGGTTCCATATTGGGTTTTCTTCTATTTAACATATTCATAAATGACTTCCACAATTCTATCCCATTATTCAACTGTTATCTGCTCTGCCACATCCATCCCAGTTCTAAAGCTTACACAAGACGCATTCTCAATCACTGAACAATGGATGAAAGAAAACCACCTAGCACTCAATGCCTCTAAAACCAAATTAATGGTATTTACTCCCTCTAAACTCATCTCTATCAACACAAACTCTTTTTCAGTAACTAGCAACAACAACATATCCTTGGAATTGGTGCCAGAGGCCAATTTACTTGGGGTTCAGATTGATAGTCAGCTTAAATTCAACTCCCACATACACCTAAATATCAAAAAAACTCATCAAAAAACTAGGCATGCTCTACCGACAAAATCGCTTCCTTTACACCCTCTACTAAAATCACTCTTCCACATTTCTTATCCCTTCTCTTCTATATGGAGCCCCACTCCTGACTAACCTACAATCTTCCCTCAAAACACAACCTTCCTCATGCTACAACAAAATAGCCAAATTCGCTACTAGTCATAAAGCATCTACCCACCACTGTTCTTCTCTCCACAAACTAGGATGGCTAGAACTACCCAACCAACTCCTCTATTCTCAACTTACTCTTGCTCATAAGCTCATCTTTAAACCCTTCCTTTGTCCATCCCTTTCCTCTGCCTTTAAAATGCACCTCCCCAACAGAGTACTCAGATCTAATAACCAAAACCTAATTGAATTATATAAACCAACTCGACCCCCAGGAAAAAAATCTCCTATCCTATGGTCTAGCACGTCTCTGGAACTCCCTACCTCCAGCCAATTCGTACCACTTTCAACCTCTTTATATTCAAAAAAATCTCTTCACTCTCATCTACTATCCCAGTGGAAATGCTCTTGCACCCATCCATCATATCTACTATCCCAGTGGGAATGTTCATGCACCCATCCATCATATCTACTAACCACGTGGGAATGCTCCTGCACCCATCAATCATATCTACTATCCCAGTGGGAATGCTCCTGCTCCCATCCATCATATCTACTATCCCAGTGGGAATGCTCTTGCACCCATCCATCATATCTACTATCCCAGTGGGAATGCTCCTGCACCCATCCATCATATCTACTAACCCAGTGGGAATGCTCCTGCACCCATCCATCATATCTACTATCCCAGTGGGAATGCTCCTGCTCCCATCCATCATATCTACTATCCCAGTGGGAATGCTCCTGCACCCATCCATCATATCTACTAACCCAGTGGGAATGCTCCTGCACCCATCCATCATATCTACTATCCCAGTGGGAATGCTCCTGCACCCATCCATCATATCTACTATCCCAGTGGGAATGCTCCTGCACCCATCCATCATATCTACTGTCCCAGTGGGAATGCTCCTGCACCCATCCATCATATCTACTGTCCCAGTGGGAATGCTCTTGCACCCATCCATCATATCTACTGTCCCAGTGGGAATGCTCCTGCACCCATCCATCATATCTACTATCCCAGTGGGAATGCTCCTGCACCCATCCATCATATCTACTATCCCAGTAGGAATGCTCTTGCACCCATCCATCATATCTACTATCCCAGTGGGAATGCTCTTGCACCCATCCATCATATCTACTATCCCAGTGGGAATGCTCTTGCACCCATCCATCATATTTACTATCCCAGTGGGAATGCTCTTGCACCCATCCATCATATCTACTGTCCCAGTGGGAATGCTCTTGCACCCATCCATCATATCTACTGGGAATGCTCTTGCACCCATCCATCATATCTACTATCCCAGTGGGAATGCTCTTGCACCCATCCAACATAATCTACACTGCCGTACCTCCTTCCTCCTCCTTTCCATGAATGTCCACGCTTCTGCCTCTCCTAATGTTTGTTTCCTTGGCTACCTAAGACACAATGGCTTCTCGGTATCCCTGTTGAAATGTTCATTATGTGAGAGTGTTCAATCTCGCTGTTTGTTCTTACACATGGGTTCGGAGCCGATCCTCGGCTCCGTGTCGGCCGCTTGCAAGCTCTGCATCGAGAAGAAGCTCGAGATCACCTAATACCCACAATCCCCCTCTGCCTTTACCTCAGATCTAGTTTGCCGCTGCAACGTTCGCATCACTGGGTCGAGCTCGAGCACCTAAGATAAGATTAAGAAATTTTTTCTTGTATTTTTTCTTGGTACTTTTATCTTATAAGGTTATTTAGTGAATTTTTGTGTGTGTGTGGTAAGGTTGAGGGAAACTCGGTACCGTTAAGTTGTTAAAACTTATTTAGAGTTCTCTTCGGGGCCTACCACCCCTCCTTGGATTGGACAACCGGATTGACTAACATTACTGGATTTGACAATTTTACCAGACTTGACTATTTTACTGGATTTGACTTTTTTCTCCTTTATAGTGACATGTCTGAAAAGGCTAAATCTGGGTTTAAGCGTTGCCAATGTGGGCAAAAAATGTCAGTAACTGACAATCATAGTTCCTGCGTCTACTGTCTTGGCCCTCTCCATCTGCAAGAAGACTGTTCTATTTGTCATTCTTTCAGTGGGAGGGTCATGACAGATAGGCGCAGGAAACTAATGGATAGAGGTTTGTTAAAACCTTCCTTTCAGGAGGCTCTGGATGCTTCTGACCAGGCATCCAAGTCCTCGAAGGGATCGAAGACGTCGGAGCCCAAGTCATCGGCTCCAAGCTCTTCAGCTAAAGTTAGATCACCGGTTCCACAGACTTCGGGGCCGAGTGTTCAACTGTTGTCAGTTTCCGAGCCTCGAGTCTTGGAACCGGTGATGGAGCTCCCTCCCCCGACACTGTTGAGGTCGGCTCCGTCTTCGGTTCCTTCGACCCGTTCTTCCAAGCCCCTCTCCGTCATCGATGTGGACCGTGTGGTGCAGAAATTATTGGAGCATACGGCCCTATCCAAACTTATATCGGTTTCAACCCAATTGGTGTCGAAACTTGAAGGCCTTCCATTATCTCCATCCCTTCCTCCTCCGAGACCTGTCCAGTCTTTGGAGCCGGAAGAGGTTGATCTACTGATTGTGGAACCCTCGGTGCCAGAACCGTCCTTTTCTCGGTCGGCTCCGTTCACCTCGACTCCGTCTGATCCGGTACCGGAGTCTCGGAGCCGACGATCCATCCTTGGTTCCGGGGCCGAGAGTCGAACCGATGTTTCGGTTCCGACTCTTCCTCTCGGGGCCTCGGCGCGGATCGATTCGGCTCCGTCCTCGGGGTCGATGCCTTCGGTACCTGTTTCGGGGATTCTTCCCATTTCTTCGGAACCGGGAGATTCCTCGACTCGGGACCCGGGGGCCTTCGATCTCATGAGGAAGGTGTTGTCTACCCAGACAACCACATCAGTAGAAGCAGCCTCTCCTCCCCATAAAGGACCGTTATCTTCCTCTGCACCAACGGCCACATCCAAGCGTCGAGCACCGGTGTCTCAGCCACCCCTGGAGGGTGCCCCCTCTTCCTCGGAGGCTTCTTCGGATGCCCCCCCCGAAGAAGTCCCTAGGAAAAGATTGTGTAAGAGGAGACACTTAGATTCTCCACAAGAATCTTTGACATCCGATACTGACTTGGATGAGTCAGAAGGGTCCCCAAAGTCACCTTCAGAAGATGTCTCTTTTTCTGACATCTTGGAGATCCTAAAACAGGTGATTGGCAGTCCCTTCCCCCTTATGAGGATGAGTCAGTCTTGCTGAAGGCATTCGGTGCTCGCCCTTCCTCCTCCTGGGTCACTCCGCCCTTTGATGAGTTAATGGAGTTGATTGCTCGAAGGGCGTGGGAGACACCTGACACGGTGGAACCAGTCCCTAGGAAGCCTAATAAGTACATCACTGCACCCCAAGACAAGGCTTACCTCACAAAGGGAGTTCCAGTGGACGCCATGGTGGTGGCAGCGGCCACGAAAAAGGAGATGTCGGAATCTTCCTCATCTGTCCATCCGCCTAACAAAGATTCCAGGACTATGGACAGATACGGGAAGCGCATTTTTAGTTCAGCGGCTTTTTCTATGCGATCCCTGAACTATTTGACCCATTTTACACGTTTACAGAGGGATCTAATCAAAGAGCTGGGAGATACCCTCCAGGGTACTACAGATGCTGCGGTCTCAGAGAAAGTTACAGCACATCTCAATACCCTTACATCCATTGTTAACTCATCCATGAGGCTATCATACGCAGCCGAAGGATCGAGTAGGGCAGCAGCTTCAGCGATTGCTCTTCGCAGGCAATCCTGGATGCGCTTATGTTCATTTGCGAAAGCCTTCAAGTCTTCCTTTACTAACGCCCCATTTGATGGTGCCACTCTCTTTGGCCCCAAAGTAAAGGAGACCCTTACCCGGTGTGAACAGGAGGGAAAGACTCTGTCTGCTGTCGGAGTCCGTTTTCCACCCTTCCAGACCGTACCCCAAAGGGCAACGTGGTGGGAAAATGTGGTTTCAAAACCCCAAGGATCTTTCCCAGGCACACAGGGTGATGCCCCTCTAGAGGCAGAGGAGGGGCAGAGGTGGAAGACGCCGCCTGGCGGCAGAGGGGTCCAAAACCAAGGTGACAGGGATACACCCCCTGGAAAACCTTTCCAGCACTCCTGAGAGGAGGCCCGACTGTCCTGCTCTGGAGGCAGTCGGGGGTCGCTTAGCTTTATACCCTCAGGCCTGGCAAAATATTACTACAGACAACTGGGTAAAAAGCGTCGTTACCAGAGGTTACAGAATACCATTCCTATCCACCCCCATTCCAAAGAGAAAACTCCCAGATGTACCGCCCCATCTGCGAGACCCAGCAGCTATAGAAATTTCAAAGCTGCTAGAAAAAGTCATCCAACCAGTCCCAGCGGACCAAATAGGATTCGGAACTTACTCAAGGTTCTTTTTAGTTCCAAAGAAGACAGGGGACTGGAGGCCTATTCTGGACCTAAGCAACCTCAACACCTTTGTCAAGAAAGAAAAGTTCCGAATGGTCACGCTTCAATCGATCCTTCCATTCTTACAGAAGGACGACTGGATGTGCTCAATAGATCTGAAGGACGCATACTACCACATCAAAATGGCCAGGGCGTCCAGGGATCATTTGCGCTTCCGGCTGGGAGCCAGTCACTATCCGTTTCGAGCCCTGCCCTTTGGTCTGACCCCCGCCCCCACGGGGTTCACCAAATGCATGGCAGTGGTAGCGTCTCATCTGAGACGCCTAGGATTCCAGGTGTTTCCGCATCTGGACGACTGGCTCCTTTCTGCCACCACCAGGCAACTGATACAGGCCAGGGATTACACCCTACAACTTTGTGTTCACCTCGAATTTCCGTAAATTTTGAAAAATCTTTACTACAGCCATCACAGCATATCTTATTCATAGGAGCGGAATTAGATACGCATCATTTAATTCTAAGGCTCCCTCCAGAAAGGATAGTCTCACTTCAAAGCCACATTTCTCTCCTTCTGTCGTCCAAAAAGTCCCCAGCAAAGCTGGTTCTGAAGGTCTTGGGTCTCATGGCAGCTTCTCTCATTGCGATACCATTGGGAAGACTGCACATGAGAGTTCTACAATGGCTACTGTTTGCACAATGGTCGTTCCAACAGCTACCTCTGACACGAAATTCTGATTACAAAAACATGCAAATCACACCTAACCTGGTGGCTTCAGACTTGCAACCTTTCCAGCGGAAGACCATTTGTGCTACCCACGCCATCAGCGACGATAACCACGGACGCTTCCCTGATAGGGTGGGGGGGCATCTTTCAGGGACAGACAGTCCAAGGCGAATGGACCAATTTGGAGTACAATCTGCACATCAATGTTCTGGAGTTGAGGGCAGTGTTTTTAGCGTTGCAACACTTTGCTCCCCTTCTTCCTCTAGGGACTATTGCAGTTCAGACAGACAACATGTCTGTAGTCTGTTACATAAACAAGCAAGGGGGAACCAGGTCTTATCAACTATGCAGAGAGGCCATGAGAATTTGGCAATGGGCGGAGTCCACGGGTCGCTTTCTGATCGCAATGCACATCCCGGGGTCATCCAACGTCATAGCAGACAGGCTGAGCAGAGCAATCCTGTTGCCTCACGAGTGGTCCCTCAAACAGTCAATTGCGAAGACGATATTTCGCAAGTGGGGCCAGCCTTCCTGCGATCTCTTTGCGTCTCCAATGAACGCCAAATGCAGGAGCTACTTTGCCCTATTACCCCCTCCAGGGGAAGTCCCCAGGGACGCGCTGGTGCACGATTGGCCCCCGGGTCTGTACGCTTTTCCTCCCTTTCCCCTGATTTCAAAGTTTCTACAGAAAGCCAACAACCTTCAGAGGACGATAATCCTCATTGCTCCATTCTGGCCTCGTCAAATTTGGTTCCCCTTTCTATTGCAACACCGCATTCGGGGACCTTGGATTCTGGACCCAGAGCCAGATCTACTGACTCACTCGTCAGGAGTTCCTCACCCATCTCTCGAATCACTCCATCTAGCAGCTTGGCTGCTCCCTTTCTAGCCAGGTCTGACTCTCTTACACCGGCAGTTCAGAATATATTAGTGGCTTCTCATAAAGCTTCCACTACAAAGACCTACACCAGTAAATGGAAGCGTTTCATCTTCTGGGCGAATTCACATCATTTGGACCCTGTTATAGCTCCGTTAAACAAGATCTTGGAGTTTTTGACAGAATTGTTCCATGAAGGAGCTTCTCCTGCCACTTTAAGAATGCAATTGGCTGCCATTTCCAACTTTCATGTGGAAGAATGTGGTGCGCCTGTTATGGCTCACAGACTTTGTAAGGCTTTTTTAAAAGAATCCTTTCATATTAGACCACCAGTGAGAACTCCTACATCACCTTGGAATCTGAACCTCTTACTTTCTAAATTGATGTTGCCCCCTTTTGAGCCAGCCTCAGTTTGCCCATTGAAGTTTTTATCGTGGAAGACTCTCTTCTTGGTAGCCATTACATCCGCTAGGCGAGTGTCTGAGCTTCAGGCTCTTTCTATTAAACAGCCTTATTTGATTTTTGACAGAGTATCTCTTCGCACTAATCCATCCTTTCTCCCCAAAGTTTGCTCTACCAATAACATTAATCAGTCCATTGAATTACCCACCTTTTTCAAAAATCACACTAATAAGTTAGAGTATATGTTGCACAAATTGGATGTCCATAGACAACTCAGGTTTTATTTGGATAGAACAAAAGATCACAGGAAATCTGATCAACTATTTGTAGCTTTTGCTGACAGCAGGAAAGGTGTAGCGGTTACTAAACAAACTCTTTCCAAATGGCTAACTGATTGTATCATATACGTTTGAGTCTTCTAATCAAACCTTATCGGTCAAACCTAAAGGACATTCTACAAGATCAGTGTCTACATCCTTGGCTCACGCAGCTCGCCTACCATTAGACACGATTTGTGCAGCTGCTACTTGGGCTAAACCGCATACATTTATCTCTCATTACAAAGTGGACAGGGTTTCTGGGGATAGGGCAACCTTTGGTTCCACTGTGCTCAAGAACGTTCTCCCGTGAGTTCCTCAGGAACATGGAGCTAGGGACGCTACCCATGTGTAAGAACAAACGGCGAGATTGAACACTCTAATGTCCATGTGGAGTGTTCATCTCGCCTTTGTTCTTACATTCCCACCCTCCCACCCTCAGGAAGAACGTTCAGTTTGGTGCCTGGTCGGGAGTATTCTCCTGCTGCATTTGCAATAGTTGTATTTGTATGATACACTTGTAAGGACATAACTTCTATTTCTAGTCTGTTTCATCTGTAATGTCACCTGAATGTTATACTCTAACTGTATAAATCTGTAAATATAGTAATATGGATCTCCCTTTTTCTAGTTTGTATCATCTGTAATGTTCATCACCAGTATGATGCTCTAACCGTATAATTTTGTAAATATTGTAATACATATCTAAAAAATATGTAACCCTGTTTCTGGAGCTTTTCTCCCCAGGACTCCATTGAAAACTGGTTCATCTTGGCCCAATGGACTATCCTGGTAAACCAACTGCAAATAAAATAAATAAATAATTTTTTTGTATTGTAAAGTTTTCCATGTCTGGATTCCTTTGCCTGTATTTATATCCAAATATCTTTGCTGCTGCTCATTTTGTATTGGTTAGTTTTGGTTTCTCCTTTGCATAGACATTACACCATATTAACTTTTTCTTTCCCATATCCATATTTCTTCAGATGTCTCCTGTTCCTGTTTTTCCTTACTTTGGTGACTCATTCCATCATGCTGGTGTGACCTTGCCACTGTGGACCAAGGGTCAGACATGCCCTCTTAAGCTGTTCCAACAGTATAGGTATAAAAAAAAAAGTGTGGGAGATACTCCAGGAAAGAGTTCTTTTCTTGGGATGGTATGCCTTCACTTACAGTATCTTCCTCCAAGGATGTTCCAACAAAAAAGGAACAAAGTCCATCATTTTGATAACATGTTTTCTGTATGTAAAAGTGATTTTACCTTGGCCAGGAGTTTGTTGCAGACTCAGTCCTGGGTACCTAACTCCTCCTGCTATTCTATATTCCCCCATTGCCAATAATGAGGATATTCTTCAGATTATTCTGATGTGGTCAGAGACAGGGTTGCATCAACTAAAGGTTTTATAGCCCAAGACCGTGGCTCTTTAAACAGTAAGCCTGAAACTGTACAAATGGTGGCGTTTTCTTTTCTGAGTCAGTTTTTAGGCTAGAGGAGGTGTGTTTTGATGGGAACTGGTGAATACTCCACCTGAAATGGACAGATACTATGATTTCCTGGAGCAAGAAGCCACATACACTGCACCCAGTCCTCCAGTTCTGCCAGCCTTGCGAAGGGGACAGGTAAACCGTGTAAATTATGTCAAATCAACATCTCCTGCTGCTGGTGCTGCAAACAGGCTCCTCACTTCCCCTAATCCAGGTCCTGGTGATAAAGAAGGTAAAACTGCTGGATAAACTGACTCTTCTCTTTAGGTTCATAAGTAGGTACTAGGCTATCTACCCAAAGGCAATTATAAGCCTAGCCAGAATGTGTTTGCTTTCGCCGCCCCCTTAGATTAGTTCCCTGTGCCTCTGTCCAGCAGAGCCATTGAAGTGATCCCTGGGGTAAACTTCGCTTCCCATCCACTCATCAAGATTTCTCTTGAAGAGGGTTGGCGAGGAGCTCTGCCTAATGTAGATTGGAATCTCATTCCAGAGCATAGGAAGTCTCTGGGACAGGAATATATCCCTCCAGCATGTCCTATTTATTGTTGTGGTGAGGTTTAGATCCCTGGAGCATGTGGCTCGAGGGGATATGGTTTTCTTTAGGTGGAGCATGTCCATCAATTCTGGGTTGGACATGGCCTTGTATGTCAGGCAGAGATCACCTCTGAGTAGACGGTATGCAACTGAGTACAGCTGGAGTTTCTTCAGTCGAGCTGCATAGGGCATGTGCTTGAGGCCAGTGGTCCTCTTGGTGAGGTACTTCTGTGGTCTTTCCAGTTGTTGCAAGTGTCTTGTAAGGTACATCCCAAATGGGGCATTGTGCTCTATGATGGGTCTGATGGGTGATGCATAGAGGGGCCCAATGACCTCTTTCAGTCTGGATGCAAACCCTTTTGTGATTAGGTGGGCCACATAGAAGGATTTTCTAACCACTTTGGCAATGTCATTACCAAAGGAGAGGTTACTATCTACTTGGGTCCCCAGAACCCTTATTACATCTTCCGTATTTAGGGGGCTGCCACCTGTGTGGTAGTTTGTGGGTACTTCCAAAGGGGATGACTAAGCACTTTTTGGCGTTTAGCTTGAGGCCATATTTTGACACCAGGTGTCTGTCACAGTGAGACCCTTTTGGAGGATGTCCGTCAGCCGGAGAGTCAGTTATAGCCCCTAGTTTGCAGTTGTCTGCGAACTTGGTCAGCCGTAGTCCTCCTGTGCTTTCCTGTACCTCTGAGAAGTATATGCCGAACAGGAGGGTCCTAGGACTGAGCCATGGGGAACGCCACTTGTAACCGGTTTAGAGTCGGACCTAGCTCCCGCAACTCATACCATGTGGGTTCTGTCTGTGAGCCAGTTGGCAACCTATCTTGTGACGTAGGGGTTTATGCTCAGGCTGGTGAGCTTGTCTATAATACCTGAGTGGGGAATGGTATCGAAGGCCTTTGCAAGGTCTAGGTAGGCTGTGTGGGCCACCTTTCCCTCGTCTATAGCCTTGGTAACTGTCTCAAAGAAGTCCACCAGGTTTAGGAGGCATGATCTGCCCTTAAAGCCAAACTGGGTAGGGTCCAGTGTTTGGAGGTTTCCAATGTCTCTGTTAATGAGATCCATGATGATGCGCTCCATAGCTTTGCAGACCAAGCTAATCAGGCTTATAGTGCGATAGTTTCCGGGGTCTGTCGTGGCTCTACCTTTGTGGAGTGGAATAACAGTTGCTGTGCGTCACTCTGTGGGCACGTAGTCTGTGGAGAGGCTGAGTTTAAACAGTGCGTTTAGGTGAGGGGTTAGTTGATCTTTGAGCTCATGTAGGATGCAGCCTGTGACACCGTCCGGTCCCATTGATGCTGTGTTTTTGGCTTTGGAGAGGGCTGTTTTAACCTGAGTGTCTGATTTCAGGGGCACTACATTCTTCTGGTATAGTTATGGGCCCTTTTGGGGCTGAGAGGGGGGTGAAGTTTGCACTGAACCGGTCTGCCAGGATGTTGGTTATATCGGTCAGTTCAGTGTATTTTATGCCATTCTGCACCAACTCTGGGCAGATCTGAGAATTGCCACTTAGATTCTTGACATAGCTAAAGAATGCCTTGTGGATGTAATGGGATCCTATCTCGCCTACATTCACAACAGATGGGTTCGGAGCCGATCCATCGGCTCCGACTCTGCAACTAATACACTAGCACGAAGTCTCTCATTGGCTGGGCTACTCCCTATCCCAGGATGCACTACACCTGCTTCCCCAGATCTCGTTTGCCGCTTAACAAGCTGGACGTGGTCTCGACTTGGCTGGAGCTAAGTGGTTCTTTTTACCTTATTGGTCCTTGACCTAGGGAATTTTTGTATATATTAACCAAACAGCTGTTTTAACAGCTATTTCTTACTATTTCTTATTTTTTTTTGAGTGCTTGAGTGTTTCCAAAAAATTTATTTTATTCAGTCGGGCAAGGCCCGTTTAAGTTAGAGGGCCTTTGCCCTACCTTTGAGTGCTATTAGGTTTAATTAACTTTTGGTTAGTTGTTTTCGGGCAAAGCCCGTTTAAATTAGAGGGCTTTGGGCGTTTAACTTGTTTCTAATTGTTGTGAGGTAAACTTTCACCAGTACTCGCGCCAGTGTGTCTCGCTTTTCAGTTGGCAATTTGTGTATAGTGCTATACTTGTTGTGGTAGAGTAAGATTTCCATAGAGTTTTACTTGTTGTGGCCTGTATCATGTCTAAGGAACAAAAGTCAGGTTTTAAAAAATGCACTCGGTGCAATTACAAAATGTCCATTACAGACAGTCATTCAGTCTGTGTTTATTGTTTGGGGCCGAAACATCTGCAAGAGACTTGTAGCGTCTGTCATGCGTTCTCCTGTAGAGTTCTTCAAGAACGCAAGAACAAGTTAATATTGAAAGGGCTTATCAAACCTTCTTTTGAGGAAGCCTTAGATCCACCTGTTGCTTCCAAAGAAAAGATCGTCGGCTCCGACAAGTCCGGAGCCGACTTCTAAAAGACAAAATTGACCTCTTCTTCCTCGGCTCCACTGACTTAGGGGCCGAGGCGAGGTCTGCCTCGATACCTCCTACCTCGGCTCCATTGCTTCGGGCCGCAAGTTGAGTATCGAGAGGTGAATCACCTCCATCGGTTCCAATGGCCGAGCGGTGGAAGTGTGCAGCTCAGACTCTTCCCCTCGGCTCGAAGAAGGCTCCTTCGGTGCCGATGGTGGTCCATGCTGTGGTGGAGTCGGCGCCGATAGCATTGGAGCCGTTTGAGCCGGTCCCTTCTCTCTCGGAGCCGAGAGGAAAGTCTTCTCGATTGTCTACCTCCTCTAAATCATCGAGACTTTCAGATTCGGACCTGGATAGGGTTTTACAGAGGCTATTCCAATCTCCAGTGTTTACTAAATTGGTCTCAGCTCCAGCACAGTTTGCTTGACGATCCCTCCTCCAACACATTTGATTCCTCCTCCAACCTCTTCGGAGCCGTTGGAGCCGGTGGTGGTGGAGCAAAGTGGAGCCATACGGTCGGAGCAGAGACCCTTACAGGCCTCTGTTTCGACTGTGCTTCCTACCCTGTCCTCCGGTTCAGGGTTTGGCACTGCACCTCTTCAGCCGGGCCGAAGGAACACTTTGGGTTTGGGTGCTTCGGTACCTAGTCTTCCTCTTGGAGCATCGGCTGCTGGAATTCCTGGTGCCATCGTGGCCTCTAGACCAGTGACCTCCTTGGATTATGGAGGTCCGGCCTTTGAGGCCATGAGGAGCGCGCTAGCCATGTCTTTGCCGGCTCAGCAAGATTCTACCTCACCGTCCCTAGATTTGGAGACTGGTGCCTCTGTTGTGTTGCAGCTCCCGGCAGCGGGGCCCCAGGGCCTGAGGATACCCCATCGGCGGTTCCCTTCTTCGGGTGGTCCGTCCGAATCTGCCCGGACGAACCCCCAAGGAAGAAATTGTGTAAGAGGAAGCACGTAGACTCCCAAGATGAGTCTGTTACATCGGATACTGACCTCGACGCAGAAGGGTCTCCCAAATCATCTTCGGATGATATCTCCTTCTCAGACATCTTGGAGATTCTGAGACAGAGAGGTGACTGGCAAGCCAAAACCCCTTCAGCTGAGGAGTCAGTCTTCCTCAAGGCCTTTGGGGCCCAGCCTTCCGCCTCCTGGGTGTCTCCGCCTTGATGAACTCCTTGATTTGGTTTCTCAAGGGGAACACCCTGATTCTGTGGAACCGGTGCCTGCGAGGCCCAATAAATTTTGTCAGCCCCCAGAAGGAGTTTCTCACAAAGGGTGTGCCTGTAGATGCTTTGGTGGTGGCTTCTGCCACACAGCAGGACGTGGCAGAGGCTTGACGTCTGTTCATCCTCCTAATAAGGATTCTAGGAGCATGGAAAGATGCAGGCGCCCTGTCTTCAGCGGCCTTTGCCTTCGGTCGCTGAACTGCTTATGTCATTTTACGAGGCTCCAAAGGGATCTTCTCAAAGAGCTAAATGACTCTCTTGTTGGTAACCTACCTGAGGCACTGGCCCCGACTGTTGGCGCACAGATGACTACCCTCCTTTCTATTGTTAACTCGTCCATGAGGCTCATTTCATATGCGGCCGAAGGGTGAGTAGAGCAGCGGAACAGGCGTTGCCCTCAGGAGACAAGCCTGGTTACGCTTGTGTTCGCTCGGAGGCCTTCAAGTCTTCCTTCCCCTTTGATGGGTCATCTTTGTTTGGACCCAAGGTGAAGGACACACTAACTCGGTGCGAGCAGGAGGGCAAGACTTTGACTGCCGTTGCCCGATTTTCCGCCTTCTAGGCCTTACCCCAAGGCTCGGAGAGGAGGGAAAATGTGGTTTAGAAAATCTCAGAAGTCTTTCCCTACTCCACCCAGTGATTCCCCTCCAGAGGCAGGGGATTTGGAAAGACGCCCAGAGGTGGCAGAGGCCCCGTAACTCTGGAGCCCGCGATTCCTTTCGTGGTTCTTCATACAACCAGCGTCCCTGAGTTGTTGCCCGACTGTGCAACTCCGGAGCCAGTCGGGGGTCGTTTTGGCGCACCCACAAGCTTGGGAATCCATAACAAGCGATCAGTGGGTGCTTCGCATTACCGGAGGTTATATCATCCCTTCAACAAACCCCTTTCTTTAAGGGAAATCCCGGACGTACCACCCAGTCAGCGGGATCAGGCAGCATTAGAGGTTTCAAAGCTGCTAGAAAAGAGCCATCCAGCCTGTCCCCATCGACCAGATCGGATCAGTAACTTACTCAAGATTATTTTGGTACCAAAAAGACAGGGGACTTCAGGCCCATTTTGGACCTCAGTTCATTGAATCGTTTCAGAAGAAGTCCAAATTCGAATGGTCACTCTTCAATCTATTCTTCCTTTGCTGGAAAAAGATGCATGGATGTGCTCCATAGATCTCCAGGACGCTTACTATCACATTCCCATAGCTCAAGAGTCCAGGAGACATTTACGCTTCCACCTCGGAGTCAGTCATTTCCAATTCCGAGCACTGCCCTTTGGTCTCACCACAGCCCCCAGGGTGTTCACCAAGTGTCTGGCAGTGGTAACTGCTCACCTGAGAAGTCTGGGATTCCAGGTGTTTCCTTATCTAGACGACTGGCTCCTTACTGCCACCTCCGAGCATCTACTACTCCAAGCGCTCAGAGCCATGTTCACCTTGGGCCATTTCTTAGGGATCACGTTCAATTTGCAAAAATCTGTACTACAGCCATCTCAGCGTATTACTTTCATAGGCGCAGACTTAGACACAAAAAAAATGCGTGCCTTTTTACCGGCAGCAAGAATTCAGGTCCTACAAGATAGTCAAATCCTGTCTTCCCCTACTAAGAGCCCCGGCCCATCGGATCCTACAACTGTTGGGCTCGATGGCGTCAACCATACTTTTAGTTCCCTTGGCCAGACTTCACATGCGAATTTTACAATGGCTACTGTCGGTTCAATGGTCTTAGCAGGAACTTCCCTTGAACCACTTAATCATAATCACGGAAAGTTGTACTTTAGTTTGTACTTGAGTAGTTCTCCCAGTTAATGTTTGGGTAATTGAAATCCCCCAATATCCGGGTGTTTGTTTCCAGGAATGTAGAGTGGGGGTCCTGGGGCATGTTGGGTGATCTGTAGCAAGCTGTAATTTGAATAGCAGATGTTAAGTTGTCAATCTCGCCTTCATTCTTGCTTGATGGGTTCGGAGCCGATCCTCAGCTCCGACTCGACACTTGCTAAGCTCGAGAGTCACTTTTACCAGCTCGAGGCAGCCCCATATCCCATGATGCAAGGCGGTAAGTACCCGATCTCGTTTGCCGCTTCGCTGATGAGGTCCTCCTTTTACCAGCTCCTGGTAAGTGAATTGTTACTTTACTATTTTAGCCCCTTTTTACAAAAAAACTTAAAATTATTAGTTTTAACTTAGTTTTAAACTCTTTCTGACAGAAAATTTCCCTGTCTCCTCATAACTTTTAGTCAGACTTTCACCCATCCCACCCCTGTTAGGGTGTGTGTGTGTGTCTGTTATTAATACCTTTTGGTAAATTTAATTTAATTTCTTGGACTGGTGTTGTGTGTGTGTGTTTATCACCATGTCTAAAGAAAGGGTCTCAGGCTTTAAGAAGTGTGACTCGTGCTGTCAGAAGATGTCTCTGACAGACGGTCACACTTCTTGCCTTTACTGTCTGGGGCCTCTTCACCTGCAGGACTCCTGTGCTGTATGTCATTCCTTTAGCCAGAGAGTCCTGCAGGAAAGAAGAAATAAATTGATTTTGAGGGGCCTTCTTAAGCCGGAGGGCTCTCCGGCTAAGTCGGCCCCATCTAAGACTTAAGTCTTCCAAGGCCCAGGCTTCTGTGTCCAAGCCTGTGGCCTCGGCTCCGACTCATTCAGAGTCGAGATCGGCTCCGGCTGGAGCCGATTCTGGTTTACCTAAACCTTCGGCACCGGTGGCTATCGGTGCCGACTCTGGTTCGACCACTTCGGTGTCGGCTCCGATCGGTTCCGACCACCATGTGGCCCAGGCATCGGTATCGGCTCCGACACCCTTACATTTATGGCTGTATCGGCTCTGGCTGGAGCCGATGCATCGAAGCTACCTGTCGGTGCCGATAAGTTGTCGGCTCCGACAGTTTCAGTGGTTTCATCGGCTCCGATGGTTCCTTCGAGGAAGAGGTCTAGGTCCCCTTCCTTGGAGCCGATACTTTCGGCTCCGGCTTCGCCTCTCCTCGTGGAGCCATCGGAGCCGATCTTCAAGGTCATCCAGGCTTTCTGACCATGATTTGGAGAGAGTGGTCAGTAGATTACTAAAGTCACAGGCAGTGGCCCAAATGCTACATAGTCCGTCTCAGCAGACGACTATTAGTCCACACCCCATTGCAGTTCCTCCTTCGACTCTACCTCAGAGTTTGGAGTTGGAGTCTTCGGGAATAGTTTCTGCTATGGCTGAGGGACAGATACCCCTTCTGCTCCTTCAGCCTCTACTCTTATCTCCTCTTGAGACCTTCCTTAGAGGGATTCGGTGGCCGGGCTTCCCTGGTCTCCTCCGAGGGGTGAGTGGCATCGGACCCTTGTCCGAGCCCGCTCTTCCCCTTGGAGCCTCGGCCTTGGTGAGCTCGGCTCCGACATCTGCCTCGGAGCCCTCCTTTCGGTGGGTCCTGAGTTCCTAGTTCTTGGGCCGGGTTCTCTCGGACCTTCCTGGGAGGGGCCTTGAGGTGATGAAGAGTGTGCTGGCCACTGGTCTCAGCCAGCAGTCTGTTCCCTTAGCTCCTCCCTCTATGGTGCCTGTTGACATCTCTGCCACTTCTCTTGCTCCAGGACCCAGAGATCCTCCGCCTCAGGTTTCCCCACTGGGAATATCCCTCTTCCGAGGATTCTCCTGATTTGTCGGGGATCCTCCGGAAGAGGACATGTAAGGGAAACACGTAGACTCCCGAAGTCTATCACTTCAGATACTGACTTAGATGAGTCAGAGGGATCCCCAAGATCCCCCTCTGAGGATGTCTCCTTCTCAGACATCCTAGAACTCCTTAGACAGAGGGGAAACTGGCCCACCAATAATCCCTCTGAGGATGAGTCCGTATACCTAGAGGCGTTTGGATCTTGGCCCTCCACCTCCTGGGTGTCTCCGCCTTTCGACCCCCGTATGCAGTTGATTGCTCGAAAGGCGTGGGCTGCTCCTGACTCTGTAGAGCCTGTCCCTAGGAGGCCTTCCAAATTTATTACTGCCCCGTCGGACAAGCAATTCCTTACAAAAGGTGTCCCGCTGATGCCATGGTGGCGGCTGCCACCAAGAAGGAACTTGCAGATCCTTCCATACTTGTCCATCCTCCTAATAAGGACTCTAGGACCATGGACAGATATGGTAAGCGGATGTTTTCTTCAGCGACCTTTGCTATGCGTTCGCTGAACTACCTTTGTCATTTCACCAGACTCCAAAGGGATATCCTTAAGGAGCTAGGTGAAGTTGTGCAGGATCCTACAGCTGCGGGGGCTCAGGAAAAAATTGCTTCGCAGCTAGGAACCCTTAACTCCATTGCAAACTCCTCCATGCGGCTGATATCATATGCTGCTGATGGAGTGAGTAGGGCCGCAGGTACAGGTGTGGCTCTTAGACGCCAAGCCTGGATGCGGCTATGTAATTTTGCAGATCCCTTTAAGGCGTCCTTCACAAACTCTCCCTTTGATGGGTCAGCTTTGTTTGGCCCTCAAGTGAAGGAAGCGTTGACTGGTGTGAGCAGGACGGCAAAACTCTTTCTGCCGTAGGAGTCCGTTTTCCACCCCTTCTAGACCTTATCCCAAAGGACAGAAGGGTGGCAAAATGTGGTTCTGCAAATCCCAAGGAGTCACGGATTCACGTGGTCAGTTTACCCCTAGAGGCAGAGGGGTAACAACAACAGACGCTGCTCTAGAGGCAGAGGGTCCACAAAACCAGGGAAACAGAGTCTCTCTCTGACAAGCCCTTTCAGCATCCCTGAGATGTTGCCCGGCTGTCCCTCCTTGGAGGCAGTCGGGAAGACTATCGCTGTACCCAGAAGCCTGGCGTTCTCTCACTCAAGACAGATGGGTACAGTCGATCATATCCGAGGGTTACAAAATTCCTTTCGAGGAAAGTCCTTTCTATCCCTCAAATTCCCTTCCAGATGTACCACCGGTCTAAGGGAAATTGCAGAGTTAGAAGTCTCAAAACTACTGCAAAAAGAGCCATTCAGCCAGTTACAACAGACCATTCAGAGCCGGAATCTACTCAAGGTTCTTTTGGTCCCCAAAAGACGGGAGACTGGAGACCAATATTGGATCTCAGCAGACTCAACAAGTCTGTGAGGAAGACAAGATTCCGAATGGTCACTCTTCAGTCGATTCTGCCCTTCTTGCAGAAGGACAACTGGATGTGCTCAATAGATCTTCAGGATGCGTACTATCACATAAAAATTCACAGACGCTCCAGGAGATTTCTCCGCTTTCTGCTGGGGTCCAGTCATTTCCAGTTCAGAGCCCTGCCCTTTGGTCTCACCACAGCCCCCAGAGTGTTCACCAAATGCATGGCAGTGGTCACGGCTCACCTGAGACGTCAAGGATTCCAGGTGTTTCCGTATCTCGACGACTGGCTCCTGTCAGCCACCACCAGGCATCAGCTTGTTCAAGCCAGGGATTACACAATCAATCTTTTTTCTCATTTGGGCATCTCGATCAACTTCGAAAAGTCATCCTTATTGCCCTGCCAGTCTATTACTTTCATAGGCGCAAACTTAAACACTGTTCGGATGTCAGCTACCCTTACAGACCAAAGAGTTTCAGACATTCAAAGTCATGTCAGGATCATTCTAGCCAACAAGAAAGTACAGGCCAGAATGGTTCTAAAGGTATTAGGTCTCATGGCTGCGGCCATT
The DNA here is from genome assembly GCF_019279795.1 of Protopterus annectens. Classification (NCBI taxonomy): domain Eukaryota; kingdom Metazoa; phylum Chordata; order Ceratodontiformes; family Protopteridae; genus Protopterus; species Protopterus annectens. The sequence goes on along the minus strand of NC_056746.1, from coordinate 117,397,337 downwards.
ACTCTTCTTCCCCTGGCTCGCTTCTACATGCGCCTTCTTCAGTGGATGTTGTTCACTCAGTGGTCTTACCAACAACTTCCAATGCGTCACCAAATTCTGGTGACACAGATTTGCAAAAATCATCTTGCTTGGTGGATCACTTCTCCCCAGATTCACCAAGGCAGACACTTTGTACCCCCATCCCCGGTAGCCACTGTCACCACGGATGCCTCCCTGATCGGGTGGGGGGGGGGGCATTATCAGGGCAGGCTGGTTCATGGGACATGGCAACCGTTCGAGTACCACCTGCACATAAATGTCCTAGAGATGAGAGCAGTGCTTTTAACGTTGCAAGCCCTCAACGACTCTCTTCCTGTAGGGACAATTGCAGTCCACACAGACAACATGTCTGTAGTTTGGTATATCAACAAACAGGGCGGAACCAAGTCCTACCCCTTGTGTCGAGAAGCGCTCAGACTGTGGCAATGGGCGATCTCCTCTCATCGGTTTCTGGTAGCAACGCACATCCCTGGGAAAACCAACATTTTAGCGGACAGATTGAGCAGAGCTATTCTCATGCCTCACGAGTGGTCTCTCAAGCAATCTATAGTGGAGGAGATTTTTCTGGAATGGGGTCGCCCATGTTGCGATCTTTTTGCTACTCCCCAAAACAGCAAATGCCCAGACTTCTTCTCTCTTCCCTCTGTCAGGCCATCCCCCCAGAGACGCTCTGACCCAGGATTGGCCCCAGGGACTTCTTTATGCCTTTCCTCCTTTTCCTCTGATCCCTCAAGTTATCCAGAAAGCTACCGTTTTGAGAGCCAAAATGATTCTCATTGCTCCTTATTGGCCTCGACAAATTTGGTTTCCGTTCCTCCATCGTCACCTTTTGGTGCAGCCGTGGCATCTGGACCCAGTGCCAGATCTTCTGGTTCACCAATCCGGTCAGCTGCACCGGTCTATCCCTTCTCTCAACCTCTCAGCATGGTTGCTCCACTTCCTTCCTTAGCCAGGCTTCCTTTGATCTCTAACCCTGTTAGAGACATCATAGTAGCTTCTTTAAAATCCTCTACCAGGAGGATTTATACAAGCAAATGGAAACGTTTCTCTTATTGGGCTAAAGCCAAGTATATTGATCCCTTCACTGCCCCAGTTCAGGCAGTTTTGGACTTCTTAGCGGAGATTTTTCATGCAGGCTCCTCTTCTTCCACAGTTAGAGTTCAATTGGCTGCTATCTCGAACTTTCATGTCGGGATCGCAGATCACAATATTATGTCCCATAGGCTTTGTAGAGCCTTCTTGAAAGGAATTTTCCTGCTAAAGCCTCCAATCAGGAATCCTCCTCCTCAATGGGATCTAAATTTAGTGCTGACATCCTTGATTCTCCCCCTTGAGCCAGCTGTTTCTTGCTCCCTAAAATTTCTTTCTTGGAAAACATTATTCCTAGTAGCTATTACATCGGCCAGGAGGGTGTCTGAACTTCATGCTCTATCGGTTCGACCCCCCTATTTGGTCTTTCACAAGGACAGAGTATCTTTGAGAACTAATCCGACCTTTTTGCCTAAGGTCGCCTCAAAGACTAATTTAAATCAATCCATTGATCTCCCTGTATTCTTTCCAAACTATTCAAACAGATCGGAACAAAAACTACATTATCTTGATGTCCACCGCCAACTCAGATATTATTTGGACAGAACTAAACAATTTAGGAAATCCGATCAACTCTTTGTTTCCTATCACGGATAACAAGAAAGGCCTTCCTGTCTCTAAAGTGACTTTATCTAGATGGCTTTCTTCTGTCATCTCTGAAATTTATCTGCTCAGGGGAAAACAGCTGTGCTCAAAACCTAAAGCACATTCAACTAGGAGCTTAGCTACTTCTACAGCCTTTCAAGCTAGACTTCCTTTAGACACTATTTGTGCAGCGCCACTTGGGCCACTCCTCATACTTTTGTTTCCCATTACAAATTGGACTTGGCCTCCAGGGACAGAGCCAGTTTTGGCTCTACAGTCCTCAAGAGTCTGTTCCATTGAGCCACCCAGGATAGAGGTGCTAGGGGCCGGTCCCATCAAGCAAGAATGAAGGCGAGATTGACAACTTAACATTAAGAAGTTATGTACCTACCATAACGTTCCATGTTAGTTGTCTTCTCTCGCCTTCTTATGCTGACCCTCCCTCCTTCCCCCAGGCCTGGACAGACCTTTCTACAAGAAATTATTATGCTGAAGACCATTCAGAGCTGGTCCTTCTTTCATCCTGTAGTCTTTCTTTCTTCCTTTGGGAAGTATTTATGCTTGGTGCTATTGCCCTTTGTCATCAAACGAGATCTGGGTACTTACCGCCGTGCATCATGGGATATGGGGCTGCCTCGAGCTGGTAAAAGTGACTCTCGAGCTTAGCAAGTGCCGAGGATCGGCTCCGAACCCATCAAGCAAGAAAGAAGGCGAGAGAAGACAACTAACATGGAACGTTATGGTAGGTACATAACTTCTTAATGTTAAGTTGTCAATCTCGCCTTCATTCTTGCTTGATGGGTTCGGAGCCGATCCCTCGGCTCCCACTCGGCACTTGCTTTAGCTCGAGAACTCCTTTTACCAGCTCGAGGCAGCCCCATATCCCATGATGCAAGGCAGGAAGTACCCAGATCTCGTTACCCTTTCGCTTGGGAGGTCTTCTCTTTACCAGCTCCTGGTAAGTAATTCACTTTTGTGACATTTAAGCCCCTTTTTACTTAAAAACTTTTTATATTTGATAGTTTAACTTTAAACTTAATTTTTCTGACAGAAATCCCTGTCTCTTTTAAATTTTTTTAGTCAGTTAATTTCCCTTTCCCATCCCCCCCCTGTTAGGGTGTGTGTGTTGGTTTAATTTACTATATCCCCTTTTGGGATTAATTTAATTTAATTGGACTGGTGTGTGTGTGTTTTTTGGGCACCATGTCTAAAGAGAGGGTTTCAGGTTTTAAGAAGTGTGACTCGTGCTGTCAGAAGATGTCTCTGACAGACGGTCACACTTCTTGCCTGTACTGTTTAGGCCCTCTTCACCTGCAGGACTCCTGTGCTATTTGTCACTCCTTCAGCCAGAGAGTCCTGCAGGAGAGAAGAATAAGTTGATTCTGAGGGGTCTTCTTAAGCGGAGGGCTCTCCGGCTAAGTCGGCCCCACAAAATCAACAAAATCTGCCAAGACCCAGGCTTCTGGTTCTAAGCCTGTGGCCTCGGCTCCGACTCGTATAGAGTCGAGATCGCTCGGCTGGAGCCGATTCTGGATCTTCTAAGCCTTGGCCGATGGCTATCGGTGCGAATCTGCTGACCACTGTGGGGTCGGTTCCGACCGGCTCCGACACCCGTGTACGGGCATCGGTGTCGGCCCGATCGGCTCCGACACCCATGTGGCACATCGGTGTCGGCTCCGATCGGCTCCGACACCGTTACTCTGGTGGCTGTATCGGCTCCGGCTGGAGCCGATACATCGAGCGTTCTGCGGCTCCGAAATCGGTGCCGACAGGATCAATAATATCGGCTCCGATGACCCATTCCAGGAAGAGGTCGAGGTCTCCTTCCTTGGAGCCGATACTTTCGGCTCTGGCCTCCTCTTCTATCGGAGCGGAGCCATCGGAGCCGATCTTCAAGGTCATCCAGGTTGTCAGACCATGACCTAGAGAGAGTGGTCAGTAGATTGCTCAAGTCACAGGTACTGGCCCAAATGCTACACAGTCCGTCTCAGCAGACGACTGTTGGTCCACACCCCGTTACAGTTCCTCCTTCAACTCTACCCCAGAGTTTGGAGTTGGAGTCTTCGGGCAGGGTTACTGCTACGGCTGGAGGACGGATACCCCCTTCTGTTCCTTCAGCCCCTACTCTTATCTCCTCTTCTTTAGAGGGATTCGGTGGTCGGGCTTCCATGGTCTCCTCCGAGGGGGTGAGTGGCATCGGACCCTTGTCCGAACCCGCTCTTCCCCTTGGAGCCTCGGCCTTGGTGAGCTCGGCTCCGACATCTGCCTCGGAGACTTCCCTTTCGGTGGCCCCTGGAGTTCCTAGCTCTTCGGAGCGGGGTCTCTCGGACCTGCCTGGGAGGGGAGCATTCGAGGTGATGAAGAGTGTACTGGCCACTGGTATCAGTCAGCAGTCTCTTCCCGTAGCTCCTCCCTCTACTGTACCTGTTGACATCTCTGCCACTTCTCTTGCTACAGGACCCAGAGATCCTCCGCCTCAGGTTTCCCCATTGGGAATTTCCCCCTCTTCCGAGGATTCTCCTGATGTTTGGAGATCCTCCTAGGAAGAGGACTTGTAAGAGGAAGCATGTAGACTCCTGAGTCTGTCACTGGATACTGACTTTGATGAGTCAGAGGGATCCCCTAGATCCCCTCTGAGGATGTCTCCTTCTCAGACATCCTAGAACTTCTGAAACAGAGGAAACTGGCCTCCAACAATCCCTCTGAGGATGAGTCAGTATACCTAGAGGCGTTTGGATCTCGGCCCTCCACCTCCTGGGTGTCTCCGCCTTCGACCCCCTTATGCAGGTTATAGCACGAAGGCGTGGACAGCTCCTGACTCTGTAGAGCCAGTCCCTAGGAGGCCTTCTAAATTTATAACTGCCCCTAGTGACAAACAATTCCTTACAAAGGGTGTCCCGCTGATGCCATGGTGGTGGCTGCGGCCACCAAAAGGAACTTGCAGATCCTTCCGTGCCCGTCCATCCTCCTAATAAGGACTCTAGGACCATGGATAGGTACGGCAAGCGGATGTTTTCCTCAGCGACCTTTGCTATCGTTCGCTGAATTATCTTTGTCACTTCACCAGACTCCAGAGAGATATCCTGAAGGAGCTGGGAGAAGTAGTTCAGGATCCTATAGCTGCAGGGGCCCAAGAAAAGATTGCTTCGCAGCTAGGAACCCTCAATTCCATTGCTAACTCCTCCATGCGGCTAATATCTTATGCTGCTGATGGAGCGAGTAGAGCCGCAGGCACAGGTGTGGCTCTTAGACGCCAAGCCTGGATGCGGCTATGTGATTTTTATGGATCCCTTTAAGGCGTCCTTCACAAATTCTCCCTTTGATGGGTCAGCTTTGTTTGGCCCTCAGGTGAAGGAAACCTTGACCAGGTGTGAGCAGGACGGCAAGACTCTTTCTGCTGTTGGAGTCCGTTTTCCACCCCTTCTAGGCCTTATCCCAAAGGACAGAAGGGTGGGAAGATGTGGTTCCGTAAATCCCAAGGAGTCACGCCCGGATTCACGTGGTCAGTTTACCCCTAGAGGCAGAGGGGTAACAACAACAGACGCCGCTCTAGAGGCAGAGGGGTCCGAAGAACCAGGGCAACAGGGAGTCTCTTCCTGATAAGCCTTTTCAGCATCCCTGAGGTGTTGCCCGGCTGTCCCTCCTTGGAGGCAGTCGGGAAGATTATCACTGTACCCAGAAGCCTGGCATTCCCTCACTCAAGACAGATGGGTACAGTCGATCATATCCAAGGGTTACATAATTCCTTTCGAGGAAAGTCCCTTCCCTCAAGTTCCCTTCCAGATGTACCACCCGGTCTAAGGGACATTGCAGAGTTAGAGATCGCAAAACTACTGCAAAAGAGCCATTCAGCCAGTCACAATAGACCATTCAGAGCCGGAATCTACTCAAGGTTCTTTTGGTCCCCAAAAGACGGGAGACTGGAGACCAATATTGGATCTCAGCAGACTCAACAAGTCTGTCAGGAAGACAAGATTCGAATGGTCACTCTTCAGTCAATTCTGCCCTTCTTACAGAAGGACAACTGGATGTGCTCAATAGATCTTCAGGATGCGTACTATCACATCAAAATTCACAGGCGCTCAGGAGATTTCTCCGCTTTCGGCTGGGGTCCAGTCATTTCCAGTTCAGAGCCCTGCCCTTTGGTCTCACTACAGCCCCCAGAGTGTTCACCAAATGCATGGCAGTGGTCACGGCTCACCTGAGACGTCAAGGATTCCAGGTGTTTCCGTATCTCGACTGGCTCCTGTCAGCCACCACCAGGCATCAGCTTATACAAGCCAGGGATTACACAATAGACCTTTGTTCTCATTTGGGCATCTCAGTCAACTACGAAAAGTCATCCTTATCGCCCTGCCAGTCTATTACCTTCATAGGCAAACTTAAACACTGTTCGGATGTCAGCTACCCTTACAGAACAAAGAGTTTCAGACATTCAGACTCATGTCAGGATCATTCTGGCCAGCAAAAGGTACAGGCCAGAATGGTTCTAAAGGTATTAGGTCTTATGGCTGCGGCCATCACTCTTCTTCCCTGGCTTGATTCTACATGCCTCCTTCAGTGGATGCTGTTCACACAGTGGTCATACCAGCAACTCCCAATGCGTCACCAGATTCTGGTGACACAAACATGCAAAGAACATCTTGCTTGGTGGATCACATCGTCTCAGGTTCACCAAGGCAGGTGCTTTGTACCTCCGTCCCCGATAGCCACTGTCACCACGGATGCCTCCTGATCGGGTGGGGGTCATTATCAGGGCAGGATGGTTCATCGGGCGTGGCAACCGTTCGAGTACCATCTGCACATAAATGTCCTGGAGATGAGAGCAGTGCTTTTAACGTTGCAAGCCCTCAACGACTTTCTTCCTGTAGGGACAATTGCAGTCCACACAGACAACATGTCTGTAGTTTGGTATATCAACAAACAGGGCGGAACCAAGTCCTACCCCTTGTGTCGAGAAGCGCTCAGACTATGGCAATGGGCGATCTCCTCTCATCGGTTTCTGGTAGCAACGCATATCCCTGGGAAAACCAACATTATAGCGGACAGATTGAGCAGGGCTATTCTCATGCCTCACGAGTGGTCTCTCAAGCAATCCATAGCGGAAGAGATTTTTCTGGAATGGGGTCGTCCATGTTGCGATCTTTTTGCTACTCCCCAAAACAGCAAATGTCCAGACTTCTTCAGCCTCTTCCTCTATCAGGCCATCCCGCCAGAGACGCTCTGACCCAGGATTGGCCCCAGGGACTTCTTTATGCCTTCCCTCCATTTCCTCTGATCCCTCAGGTGATCCAGAAAGCTACCGTTTTGAGAGCCAAATTGATTCTCATTGCCCCTTACTGGCCTCGACAAGTTTGGTTCCCGTTCCTCCATCGTCACCTTTTGGTGCAGCCGTGGCATCTGGACCCAGTGCCAGATCTACTGATTCACCAATCCGGTCAGCTGCACCGGTCAATCCCTTCTCTCAACCTCACAGCATGGTTGCTCCACTTCCTTCCTTAGCCAGGCTTCCTTTGATCTCTAACCCAGTTAGAGACATCATAGTTACTTCACTAAAATCCTCTACCAGGAGGATTTACACAAGCAAATGGAAGCGTTTCTCTTATTGGGCTAAGGCCCAAAATATTGATCCTTTTACTGCCCCTGTTCAGGCAGTTCTGGACTTCTTAGCAGAGATTTTCCATGCAGGCTCCTCTTCTTCCACAGTCAGAGTTCAGTTGGCTGCTATTTCTAATTTTCATGTCGGGATAGCAGATCATAATATTATGTCCCATAGACTCTGCAGGGCCTTTTGAAAGGGATTTTCCTACTAAAGCCTCCAATCAGGAATCCTCCTCCTCAGTGGGATTTAAATTTAGTGCTGACATCCTTGATTCTTCCCCTTGAGCCAGCTGTTTCTTGTTCCCTGAAATATCTTTCTTGGAAAACTTTATTCCTAGTGGCTATTACATCTGCCAGGAGGGTGTCTGAACTTCATGCTCTTTCGGTTCGACCCCTTATTTGATTTTTCACAAAGACAGAGTATCTTTGAGAACTAATCCATCATTTTTACCTAAGGTCGCTTCAAAAACAATCTGAATCAATCCATTGATCTCCTGTATTTTTCCTAACTATTCAGATAGAGCTGAACAAAAGCTACATTATCTTGATGTCCACCGTCAGCTTAGATATTATTTGGACAGAACAAAAATTTAGGAAATCTGATCAACTTTTGTTTCCTATGGATAATAAAAAGGCCTTCCTGTTTCTAAAGTGACTTTGTCCAGATGGCTTTCTTAGGTCATCACTGAAATTTATCTCGATCAGGGAAAACAGCTGTGCTCAAAACCAAAAGCACATTCAACTAGGAGTTTAGCTACTTCTACAGCCTTTCAAGCTAGACTACCTTTAGACACTATTTGTGCAGCGCCACTTGGGCCACTCCTCACACTTTTGTTTCCCATTACAAATTGGACTTGGCCTCCAGGGACAGAGCCAGTTTTGGCTCTACAGTCCTCAAGAGTTTGTTCCATTGAGCCACCCAGGATAGAGGTGCTAGGACGCGGTCCCATCAAGCAAGAATGAAGGCGAGATTGACAACTTAACATTAAGAAGTTATGTACCTACCATAACGTTCCATGTTAGTTGTCTTCTCGCCTTCTTTCTTCGACCCTCCCTCCTTCCCCTGGCCTGGACAGACCTTGTATAAGAAACTATAATGCTAAAGACCATTAGACCTGGTCCTTTTTTTCCATCTGTAAGTTTCTTCTTCCTTTGGGAAGTATTGTTTATGCTTGGTGTTATTGCCCTTTTGTCAACAAACGAGATCTGGGTACTTCCTGCCTTGCATCATGGGATATGGGGCTGCCTCGAGCTGGTAAAAGGAGTTCTCGAGCTAAAGCAAGTGCCGAGTCGGAGCCGAGGGATCGGCTCCGAACCCATCAAGCAAGAAAGAAGGCGAGAGAAGACAACTAACATGGAACGTTATGGTAGGTACATAACTTCTTATTTTGCCCATTGTTACTTGCACGTGGATGATCTCTGAAGCATCGTGCTGTGCCACTAACCTGGAGGTGTGGCTACCCTTGATGAATATGGATATGCCCCCACCGTTTGTATTTCGGTCCGGGTTTTGTGGCTGAAATGTATGGTATGAGTTGTAGCCTGGTAGTGCTGGGGTGCTCTCTGGAGCCTTAAAACAGGTTTCTGTTACTGCACATATATCGATTTTCTCTATACTGAGGATTGCCTCGAGTGCGTGCATTTTGAGGTTTAGACTTCTGGCATTGAGTAGCATTACCCTCAGTTTTTTGTTACTTGTGCTATTTATAGCAGTGGGTTTGTCTTTTGAGCCTTGCCTAAAAAAGGCACTATAGGGGTGGCAAGAGCCTTGGCCAGTATTCGATAGCCTAAGGGTGACAGGTGCAAGCAGTCTCTAGCAAAGCAGCGTGGCTTGTCGAGCATGTCATCCCAGGCTGATGGACACTGGATCCCCTTTGAATGACACCAGAAGCTTAGCCAATTGAAAATAATTTTTTCTCTATACCGTGGTATCATTCTTGGTGAGGGCAGGATGCTACTCCAGGGTCAGGGTCATACCGGCCTGGGTTACGTGATCAGAGAGCTCCTTCATGTCTCTCTTCATGTAGTCCATGGAGGTATGGCTCAGGTCATTCACACCAACATGGGCAATGACAGAGTCATATTTGTACTTGTTCTGGAGTGACCTGAGTGCTTGTGTTATGTGGCGGATCCTGGCACCTGACAGGCAGCTAACAGTAACCTTCTCCTTGTTCAGCCTAGTGAGTGGGGACGTCAGTGTGCCCGACTATAGAATCACCTATTACTAGTGTGTTGGGTATGTTATTTTGCCTTGAGGGTTGTGATTGTGTGGAACACTGATTTTGTGAAGTATCATGGTTTGCGTTGGGGGGTGGAGGTTGCTTGGATGTCTGCTTTGGAGGTTTCTGTTGCTTCTGCAGATTTTTATTTAGAGCCTCCAAGTATGTTTTCATGTATTTGTGTGTTTTTTGCCGGTGCTGGCTTCATAGGTCTATGTGAGACTGGTGGTGTGATGCAAGTAATTCCCTTCTCCTCTTGACTGCCTGGTCCAGTCTTGGGTTGAGAGAGCTTAGCCTCCAGTTTGGCTGTATAATTGCATCTCTCGCATGTATTAGTGTTTGGTGGAAGGAGGAGAGGGGGTTCTGTGTACATGAGGCAATTGTAACATTGCCTCAAAATGCCCAGATTCACCAGTTGGACCAGAGGGTACACCTGAAACTGCTCTTTGGACATGCCCGGATAGGTACAGTGAACTGTTTTACTGATTGGCTGGTAAGGTCGAATAGAAAGCCTTGCCCTTCTCCGCAGTATAGAGTGGGTCTAGTGCTAAGGTTTATTAGTGCTTGCTATGAGTTTTGAGCATGTGCCAGTATGAAAAGTGAATGATTTGAGTGCTTAAGTTGAAAGTTTGTCTATTTCCAAGGGGAAAAATTGAAGAGTAGACTTTGTGGAGCCGGGAATAGTTATACCCTAGCTAACCGGCACTGCCCGCCCTGCAAAACCTTGCAAATGTGGGTTTTATAGCAGGGAAATGAAAGAGATAGAAATTAGTCCAAAATGGCCAATAAACTACTAATTTCTGGGCTGAAACCACTCCTCCAGGGGCAAGATAGGCTGCTCAAAGCTCCCCTCTCTCCCAGTGAACAGAGAAACTTCCTTCTATCCAAGTAAGGTATGGGCAAACACAGAAACTTGTAACACAGTCCTCTAATTTAGGCTTCAGAATTCATAATTTCCAGGGGTCTGTGGAAGTTTATGCTGAAAAGGGCTAATAGTTTGAGAGCTTTCTGCTTCCCAAGCACTTGGGGGGGGTGTTAATTGAATCAGATTGCATCTAACCTGTCACCAGTTTCTAATCATGAATTAAGAAATGTATGATTGTGGTGATACTATTTCCAGGGCTTCTGTTTCAGCATCAGTCTTGAAAAAAATGGTCTATATTATCCAAAGTTGCAGATTTCAAGTCTGAAGATTTGAACCCCTCCTCCCCAACAGTGATGTTTTTATTTCGGCATTCTGTTGTGTAGGTACTCAAACTGAGATGAGAGGGGTAAATTAATGCAGTTTCTGTGATTTTTTTTTTTTTTTTTTTTTTTTTTTCAGGTTTCAGTATTCTTCCCTTCTAAACCCTCTACCCCCTTTAAAAGGCAAGACGACAGATGCCTAAAAAGAGATGACAGGGAAGGACCAGTGACTGCCAAAAATGCCACCCCTCCACCACCACTCAAAAAAAAGTCAGGTACTTGCCTCAGAATGATTATGCCAGAAATCCAGTCTCCTTCCCTCTCTTTTTTCTGTCCCCCCAACATGTCCTCCCATTTCTCAGAATCTGTCCTGCAGTGCTCCTTTCTGGCAACGGATTGTCTCAGGGAGATGGGTTTTTGAAGACTGTCCAGGAGGGTTACAATTATTCTGTTGACATTTGTTAACCGGGTTAGTCTAACTGACCCAGTGGCCCATTTTCAGTGGACACCTGGAGAAAAGCTCTAGAAATAATGCAAGTCATTATGATATTTACAAAATATTAAAGTAGGGTCAGAGAAATCAAAAATTTTGTACAATGTCATTGCACAATTGCAAATTGCAATTGGCAGTGAATAAAAAGCCCCTCCTTTCAGGGGGTTCCCCATCTTCCCAAGCAAAATTGTTTTTCCAAGTGCTCCAAAACATGTTAGAAGCAGGAGACTTAGAGCCATATTCCTGTAGAACAAGAAGGCAAAAAGCTTTTATTTACTCCAGAGTGTTTCTGGTTCCAAATAAGGAGCACACTTGGTTACTAACATTGCATCTCTTCTCAGCGTTTTTATGAAGATTCCAGAGTTCAAGGTGTTTGACCCTTCAGTGTTAGATCTGGTTCCATTACACAGTGTCATGGTTACCTTAAACCTCAGATTTTACCATCACATTCCCATTGCAAGCAATTTCAAGAGTGTATTTGGGTCATATTATCCATTCTCTGCATTTCACTTTGCACTGTCCAGTGTGCCAACAATGTTTACAAAGTGTGTAGCTGCAGTCGTGGCGACTGCAGATTGCAGGGTATCCACATTTTTTTTCTTATTTAGATGACTTATCTTTGCAGAGTCGCCCCCCCCCCCCCCCGGATGACAGGATTCCTTAAAGGTTTTTTCTCTCCTAAACCATCTGAGATTCCAGGTAAATGTGGAAAAATCCTTCCAAACTGTTACCAGGACTGTTTCTAGGTTGCCTGACAAGAGACCCTGTGATGCAAAAGGCTTCCCTTCTCCAACGGACTATGGAGTTACTTCTGGAAATCCTCCTCACCTTTCTCAGTCTCTAGCTACTCCAGAGAATTTTTCCAGATACTAAGCCTTATGTGTTCTGTGATTTTTCATGATTCACTTTGCCAGATTACATACGACAAAGATTTGTTGGTACCTCAAGAGCGCATGGACCCCTACATCATCCTCTGGAGATTCAAATTCCAATATTTGGCTTTATGTAGTCAGAGCTGCATTGGTGCAGGGATCAGATGGCTTACCATCCAGGTCTCTCCACCCACCCCAAATGCAATCTAATCTATATTTTCAGATTCCTCACATTTTGCTTGGGGAGTAGTTTCAAAGGGAATAAATGTGTGGATAGACCAAAGCACATCAGTGTTGAAGTGTTGGCTGTGAGTTATGCTATAAAGTGTCTGCATCTTTGTGAGCCAGGTTCCCTTACAGTTCATGATCAACACCACAATGGCAGTGTACGTAAATAGGGTGACACCAAGCCATATTTTCTGTGCCAGCTGGCAGCAAGAGCTTCGGAGATATCTCTTCAGCATTCCTTAACTCTCTAGATATCTTGTAATAGTGACAGAACAAAACATAGTGAGTAAGCAAGCTAAGCAAGTCCTATGCAGACATTCTCTTGAGTGGAAACTCTGAAGAGTTCTTCCAGGACCTGATCTGAAGTAAGAAATGCCACAGGTAAAATTTTGTCTCCCTCAAAACAGATTCTGTTGTAGAACTGGAGTAGATGGACAAAACAAAGGCAGTTGCAGGCAGACGTAGAGAACAGATGATGTTAAGTTGTCAATCTCGCCTTCATTCTTGCTGGATGGGTTCGGAGCCGATCCTCGGCTCCGACTCGGCACTTGCTTTAGCTTGAGAACTCCTTTTACCAGCTCGAGGCAACCCTATATCCCATGATGCAAGGCGGAACTACCCCAGATCTCGTTTGCCGCTTAGCGAAAGAGGTCTCCTTTGCCAGCTGAGGTAAGTAATTTTCTTGTCAAAAGAGAAAAGCTTAGTTAGGGTTTTATTTCCCCCTTGTATCCATTTTTATAGTCTGTAGTGTGTTACAGCCCACCCTATTCCCTTATATTTCAAAACTTTTTATTTCCTTTAGTGTAAAAAGTTTAGTTAGGCCTAAACCCCATTGGTTAATCCCTTCCTGTGTGTGGTGTGTTAGGGGATTAATTTTGTGTGTGTGTTGGGGTTTGTGTGTGACTTCCTCCTAGGATTATGTCTAAGGAAGGCAAGGTCTCAGGCTTCAAGAAGTGTGACTCGTGCTGTCAGAAAATGTCTCTGACAGATGGTCACACTTCTTGTGTTTACTGCCTAGGGCCTTTGCACCTGCAGGACTCCTGTGCTTTGTGTCACTCTTTTAGCCAGAGAGTCCTGCAGGAACGGAGGAATAAGCTTATCCTCCGTGGCTTACTTAAGCCAGAAGGTTCTCCCTCTAAAGCAGGGTCTGGGAAACCTTCTAAGCCACCGAAGGCTCAGGCTTCAGTATCCAAGCCTCCTCCGGTGGCTCCGGCTGGAACCGATCTATCTACTTCAAAAGTAGTGGGTTCGGCACCGACTGGTTCCGACACCTTGTCTACTGTGGCTGGAGCCGACACCTTATCCAGCATCGGAGCCGAGAAACCTTCGGCTCCATCTGGAATTCAGGGGACTTCGGCTCGATGACTTCGTCCCGAAAGAGATCTCGGTCCCCTTCATTGCAGAGTATCCGCTCGGCTCCGGGGTCTCCTCTTTTGTCGGAGCGGAGCCATTGGAGCCGATCTTCGAGATCTTCCAGGCTGTCTGACCACGACTTAGAGAGGGTGGTAAGCAGGCTGTCGAATTCGCAGGCACTGGCCCAAATGCTCCATAGCCCGTCTCAACAGACTTCGGCTATTGCCTCACCCCTTGAACTTCCTCCCTTGACTCCACACCAGAGTTCGGAGCCAGAGCTTCTCGGGACAGCGACTGTTTAGGCGCCGGAGCCGATACATCCTTCGGCTCCGTCGTCCTTGGCTCCGATCTCCTCCTTGAGGCCTTCCTTGGAGGGATCCGGTCGTCGAGTTTCCCTTGTCGGCTCCGAGGGGGCTAGTGGCATCGGACCCTTGTCCGACCCCGCTCTCCCTCCGACATTGGCCTCGGAGCCTTCCCTCTCAGTGGAGCCGGGAATTCCTGTATCCTCGGAGCGGGGATATTCCGGCCTCCCGGGGAGGGGAGCCTTTGAGGTGATGAGGAGTGTCCTGGCCTCTGAGCCAGGTCAACGGTCCATCCCTCTAGCTCCTCCCTCTTCAGTGCCTGTAGACGCCTCTTGCCAGCCTCTTGCTCTCAGGCCCAGGGATCCATCGCCCCAGGTTTCCCCATTGGGAATTTCCTCCTCTTCCGAAGTTTCTCCTGATCCAGCAGGTGAACCCCCTCGGAAGAGGACGTGTAAGAGGAAACACACAGACTCCCCCGAGTCTACTACATCGGATACAGACTTAGATGAGTCGGAGGGTTCCCCACGATCCCCCTCTGAGGATGTCTCCTTCTCAGACATCCTTGAGCTCCTCAAACAGAGGGGGAATTGGCCATCCATTGATCCCTCCGAGGATGAGTCAGTATACCTGGAGGCTTTTGGATCCCGACCCTCCACCTGCTGGGTGTCTCCGCCTTTCGACCCACTTATGCAGGTAGTGGCTCGGAAGGCGTGGGCGGCTCCAGATTCTGTGGAACCTGTCCCCAGGAGACCATCCAAATTCATCACGGCCCCTACGGACAAACAGTTCCTTTCCAAAGGTGTCTCTGTGGATGCTATGGTGGTGGCGGCCACTAAGAAGGAACTGGCGGATCCTTCAGTACCTGTCCATCCTCCTAACAAGGATTCTAGGACCATGGACAGGTATGGAAAGCGGATGTTTTCTTCAGCGACCTTTGCTATGCGTTCGCTGAACTACCTTTGTCACTTCACCAGGCTTCAAAGAGATATTCTCAAGGAACTGGGTGAAGTGGTCCAGGATCCTTCTGCTGCTGGGGCTCAAGAAAAGATTGCCTCGCAGCTAGCAATCCTGAATTCCCTATCCAACTCCTCCATGCGGCTCATATCCTATGCGGCCGATGGAGCGAGCAGGGCCGCAGGCACAGGAGTTGCTCTTAGACGCCAAGCCTGGATGCGGCTTTGTAATTTTGTGGACCCCTTTAAGGCGTCCTTCACTAATACCCCCTTTGATGGTTCGGCTTTGTTCGGACCTCAGGTGAAGGATACCTTGACCAGGTTGTGAGCAGGACGGTAAAACTCTTTCTGCCGTTGGAGTCCATTTTTCCACTCCTTCTAGACCATATCCCAAGGGTCAGAAGGGGGGGAAGATGTGGTTCCGCAAAGCCCAAGGAGCTACACCGGACACACGTGGTCAGTTTACCCCCAGGGGCAAAGGGGGTAACAACAATAGACGCCGCCCTAGAGGCAGGGGGGGTCCTCAGAACCAGGGCAACAGGGAGTCTCTTCCTGAGAAGCCCTTTCAGCATCCCTGAGGTGTTGCCCGACTGTCCACCCTTGGAGGCAGTCGGGGGAAGGATTTCGCTGTACCCAGTAGCCTGGCAATCCCTATCACAAGAGATGTGGGTACAGTCGATCATATCCGAGGGTTACAAAATCCCTTCAAAGGTATCCCAGACTCAACAATCCCTTCCAGACATCTCACCCGGTCAAAGGGATTTGGCAGAACAGGAGGTTTCAAAGCTCCTAGAAAAAAGAGCCGTCCAGACTGTGCCGGCAGACCAGGTAGGATCCGACGTCTACTCGAGATTCTTTTGGTCCCCAAAGGACGGAGATTGGAGACCAATATTAGACCTGAGCAATCTAAACAGATTTGTCAAGAAGGCAAGATTCCGGATGGTCACGCTTCAGTCCATTCTGCCCTTTCTGGGCAAGGACAACTGGATGTGCTCGATAGACCTTCAGGATGCGTACTATCACATAAAGATTCACAGACGCTCCAGAAGGTTTCTCTGCTTTCGGCTAGGGACCAGTCATTACCAATTCAGAGCCCTGCCCTTTGGCCTCACTTCAGCCCCCAGAGTGTTTACCAAATGCATGGCAGTGGTCACAGCTCATCTGAGACGTCAAGGATTCCAGGTGTTTCCTTATTTGGACGACTGGCTCCTCTCCGCCACCACCAGGTGTCAGCTTCTTCAGACCAGAGATTACACTCTACAGCTTTGCAGGAGTTTGGAAATTTCAGTAAATTTCGAAAAATCTTCTCTGCTGCCTTGCCAATCTATCACCTTTATAGGCGCAGAATTAAACACCGTCAAAATGTTAGCCAGACTAACAGATCAAAGAATTCTGGACATCCAAAAATTGCTCGATTTTATTGCAGAGCAACAAGGTCAAAGCCAGATTTATACTGAAGGTTCTAGGTCTTATGGCTGCGCCATTGTTCTACTACCACTGGCTCGCCACATGCCTTCTACAGTGGATGCTATTCACGCAGTGGTCGTACCACAGTCTCCGATGAGGCACGAAATCTTAGTCACACAGTCGTGCAGAACTCATCTGAATTGGTGGATATCTTCCCTCTTCTTCATCAGGGCCGACCCTTTGTTTCCCTCCTCCAGTTGCCACAGTCACTACGGATGCCTCTCTGATCGGGGGCATTATCAGGGCAGGATGGTCCACGGACGTGGCAACCCATAGAATACCATCTGCACATAAATGTCCTGGAGATGAGAGCGTGCTTTTAACGCTTGCAGGCCCTCAACTACTTTCTTCCCACGGGGACTATTGCAGTACAAACGGACAACATGTCCGTGGTCTGGTACATCAACAAGCAGGGCGGGACCAGGTCCTATCCGTTGTGTCGAGAAGCTCTCAGACTTTGGCAATGGGCAATCTCCTCTCATCGGTTTCTGATAGCAACGCACATCCCCGGCAGGTCCAACCTCTTGGTGGACAGGCTGAGCAGATCCATTCTGATGCCTCACGAGTGGTCTCTCAATCAATCTGTAGTGGATCAGATTTTTCTGCAGTGGGGCACTCCTTGTTGCGATCTTTTTGCTACTCCTCAAAACAACAAGTGCCCAGATTATTTCACCCTCTTTCCCCTTTCAGGCCAACCCCTGAGAGACTCTCTAACCCAGGATTGGCCCCGGGGACTTCAGTACGCTTTTCCTCCTTTTCCCTTGATTCCACAAGTCATTCAGAAAGCCATCGTTTTGAGAGCCAAGTTGATTCTCATTGCCCCTTATTGGCCTCGACAAATTTGGTTTCCGTCTCTGCATAGTCACCTTCTGGTGCAGCCCTGGCATCTGGATCCAGTTCTGGATCTCTTGATCCACCAGTCGGGTCAGCAGCACCGGGCCATTCATTCTCTCAACCTCACTGCTTGGTTGCTCCACTTCCTTCCCTAGCCAGGCTTCCGATGATCTCTGACTCTGTCAGAGACATCTTAGTGTCTTAAAGTCGTCCACTAGGACTGTTTATGCTAGCAAGTGGCGACGTTTTTCTATTTGGGCAAATTCCAGGAATATTGATCCCTTTACTGCTCCTGTACATTCTGTTTTAGATTTCCTGGCGGAGGTTTTTCATTTAGGATCCTCGTCATCTACAGTTAAAGTACAACTGGCTGCTATTTCCAAGTATCATGTTGGCTTGCATGACAATAACATTATGTCTCATAGATTATGCAAGGCCTTTCTGAGAGGAGTTTTTCTCCTAAAGCCGCCTATAAAGCATCCTCCTCCGCAATGGGATCCAAACTTAATGTTGGCATCCTTAATACTACCTCCCTTCGAACAGTCTGCTTCATGTTCTTTGAAGTTATTGACCTGGAAAACTATATTCTTACTGGCTGTCACTTCAGCAAGAAGGGTTTCCGAGATTCAAGCTCTCTGCATTCGTTCCCCTTACTTGGTTTTTCATAAGGACAGGGTATCATTAAGAACGAACCCTTCCTTTCTCCCCAAAGTTGTGTCTCAAACCAATATTAACCAATCTATAGATCTACCAGTCTTCTTCCCAAACTATTCCGACAGAGCTGAACAGAAGCTTCATTTTTTGGATGTCCATCGTCACCTCAGGTACTATTTGCATAGAACTAAACAATTCAGAAAATCGGACCAATTATTTGTCTCCTATGCAGAAAACAGGATAGGTCTTCCAGTTTCTAAAGTGACCTTATCCAGATGGTTGACTTCCACCATTTCCTTTGTGTACTCTCTCAGAGGCAAGCAGCTATCTTCTAAACCAAAAGCACACTCAACCAGGAGTCTATCCACTTCTGCAGCTTTTCAGGATAGACTACCCATTGATACTATTTGTGCAGCAGCTACTTGGGCCACGCCTCATACCTTTGTCTCTCATTACAAGTTGGACTTGGCCTCCAGAGATAGGGCCAGTTTTGGTTCCACAGTTCTCAAGAGTCTGTTCCATTGAGCCACCCAGGATACAGGTGCTAGGGACGCGGTCCCATCCAGCAAGAATGAAGGCGAGATTGACAACTTAACATTTAGAAGTTATGTACCTACCATAACGTTCCATGTTAGTTGTCTTCTCGCCTTCTTTCTTGCGTCCCTCCCTCCTACCCTCTGGCCTGGACAGATCTTGAAGAGTTCCTATCAGGTTGTTTTCCTCCTGAGCCTTCATATGAGGACTCTTTTTATGAACTTGTTTCCTAAATTATGTTAGGTTAGTCCTTAGGGTAGGTTAGCTACCAAACGAGATCTGAGGTAGTTCCGCCTTGCATCATGGGATATAGGGTTGCCTCGAGCTGGTAAAAGGAGTTCTCAAGCTAAAGCAAGTGCCGAGTCGGAGCCGAGGATCGGCTCCGAACCCATCCAGCAAGAAAGAAGGCGAGAGAAGACAACTAACATGGAACGTTATGGTAGGTACATAACCTCTAATTTTCTTTCTCCTAATCAGAGATGTTCCTATGTGCATATGGTGCAGTGGTAGCATTGTTGCCTCACAGCAAGAGGTTCTCTGGTTCAGTTATCGGCTGGAGTGCCTTCTGTGCGGAGTCTGCATGTCCTGCCTGCATTCATGTGGGTTTCATCCGGGTGCTCCTGTTTCCTTCCACGTTACAAAGATAAGTGTCTGGAGCTTTTCTCCCTGGGCCTCTGCAGAAAATTGACTTTGTTCCAAGTCGGACGTTCCCAGTTAAATAAATATCCACCCTTTCCAGTGATTTCCAGGGTAATTCTGAAAATTCAGAAAGACTTTCCAAAAATCATTGTGGTGACTCCTCTCTGGCCCAGGCAGAATTGTTTCTCCCTTCTTATGGAATTGGCCAGGAGCAGTTACCCCAAGGTCCATCACATACTGGTACTGCTCAGACTAGACAAGGAGTTTGATACACAGTGACATCAAACAAATTCAACCAACTGCCTGGATGATTCAGTTTAATACGTTTTAGGCACCTCTCTCACGGGGACGTGTTTGTTACTGAAGGAGACGAGCCCTGCTACTAGAAAATCTTGTATTACAAGTGGAAGAGATTTTGTAATTGGTACGTAGCTAATAACCAGGGGCTTATCAAGGATTTTGTACCACACTGGCTGTGAAATATTTGTGAGAGGAATGAAAAGAAGAAAGAGAGCAAAGCTCCATATTGTGGCTATTTCACCTTGGCTCATGGATCCCCCTCTTTCCTCTCTGTTTAGTGAAACAAGTGCTAAAAGGAGTTTCACAAGCGACACCTCCTTGTACAATAGTTTCTTCTCTTAAGGATCTCAGTTTTATGCTGGAGAAATTTACGATCACCTTTTGAGCCTACCTGGCTGCCTGACTTGAGGTCCATCAATTGTAAAACTGCCATTACTGCGCTTGTTGCTGTGACGTCTGCTGGAAGAGTATCCAAGTTGCAAGCACTCGTGGTGGGAGAACTGTCTGGTATCTCGCCTTCATTCTTGCTTGATGGGTTCGGAGCCGATCCTCGGCTCCGACTCGGCACTTGCTAAGCTCGAGAGTCACTTTTACCAGCTCGAGGCAGCCCCGTATCCATGATGCAAGGCGGTAAGTACCCAGATCTCGTTTGCCGCTTCGCTGATGAGGTCCTCCTTTTACCAGCTCCTGGTAAGTGATTGTTACATTACTATTTTTGCCCCTTTTCTTCTAAAAACTTTAAAATTTATAGTTTTAACACAGTTGTAGTCCCTTTCTGACTAGAAATTCCCTGTCTCCTTAAAACTTTTAGTCAGACTTCTCCCATCCCATCCTCCCCTTGTTAGGGTGTGTGTGTGTGTGTGTGTGTGTGTGTGTGTGTGTGTGTTAATGATAGTTTTTTTTTTTTTTTTTTGGGATATATAATTTAATTTCTTGGACTGGTGTTGTGTGTGTGTGTATTATTCACCATGTCTAAGGAAAGGGTCTCAGGCTTTAAGAAGTGTGACTCGTGCTGTCAGAAGATGTCTCTGACAGACGGTCACACTTCTTGCCTTTACTGCCTGGGGCCTCTTCACCTGCAGGACTCCTGTGCTATATGTCACTCTTTTAGCCAGAGAGTCCTGCAGGAAAGAAGAAATAAATTGATTTTGAGGGGCCTTCTTAAGCCGGAGGGCTCTCCGGCCAAGTCGGCCCCATCTAAGACTTCAAAGTCTTCCAAGGCCCAGGCTTCTGTGTCCAAGCCTGTGGCCTCTGCTCTGACTCTTTTAGAGTCTAGATCGGCTCCGGCTGGAGCCGGTTCTGGTTTACTCAAACCTTCGGCACCGATGGCTATCTGTGCCGATTCTGGTTCGACCACTTCGGTGTCTGCTCTGATCGGTTCCGACCACCATGTGGCTCAGGCATCGGTATCGGCTCCGACACCCTTACTTTTATGGCTGTATCAGCTCCGGCTGGAGCCGATGCATCGAAGCTACCTGTCGGTGCCGATAAGTTGTCGGCTCCGACAGTGTCTGTGGTTTCATCGGCTCCGATGGTTCCGTCGAGGAAGAGGTCTAGGTCCCCTTCCTTGGAGACGATACTCTCTGCTCCGGCTTCGCCTCTCCTCTCGGAATGGAGCCATCGGAGCCGATCTTCTAGGTCATCCAGGCTTTCTGACCATGATTTAGAGAGAGTGGTCAGTAGATTACTAAAATCACAGGCACTGGCCCAAATGCTACATAGTCCGTCTCAGCAGACGACTATTAGTCCACACCCCATTGCAGTTCCTCCTTCGACTCTACCCCAGAGTTTGGAGTTGGAGTCTTCGGGAATAGTTTCTGCTACGGCTGAGGGACAGATACCCCCTTCTGCTCCCTCAGCCTCTACTCTTATCTCCTCTTTGAGACCTTCCGTAGAGGGATTCGGTGGCCGGGCTTCCCTGGTCTCCTCCGAGGGGGTGAGTGGCATCGGACCCTTGTCCGACCCCGCTCTTCCCCTTGGAGCCTCTGCCTTGGTGAGCTCGGCTCCGACATCTGCCTTGGAGCCTTCCTTTTCGGTGGGTCCTGGAGTTCCTAGCTCTTCGGAGCGGGTTCTCTCGGACCTCCCAGGGAGGGGAGCCTTCGAGGTGATGAAGTGTGTGCTGGCCACTGGACTAAGCCAGCAGTCTGTTCCCTTAGCTCCTCCCTCTATAGTGTCTGTTGACATCTCTGCCACTTCTCTTGCTCCCGGACCCAGAGATCCTCCGCCTCAGGTTTCCCCACTGGGAATATCCCCCTCTTCCGAGGATTCTCCTGATTTGTCGGGAGATCCTCCGCGGAAGAGGACTTGTAAGAGGAAACACGTAGACTCCCCCGAGTCTATCACTTCGGATACTGACTTAGATGAGTCAGAGGGATCTCCAAGATCCCCCTCCGAGGATGTCTCCTTCTCAGACATCCTAGAACTCATTAGATAGAGGGGAAACTGGCCCACCAACAATCCCTCTGAGGATGAGTCAGTATACCTGGAGGCATTTGGATCTCGGCCCTCCACCTCCTGGGTGTCTCCGCCTTTCGACCCCCTTATGCAAGTTATTGCTTGAAAGGCGTGGGCTGCTCCTGACTCTGTAGAGCCTGTCCCTAGGAGGCCTTCTAAATTTATTACTGCCCCGTCGGACAAGCAATTCCTCACAAAAGGTGTCCCGCTGATGCCACTAAGAAGGAACTTGCAGATCCTTCCGTACCTGTCCATTCTCCTAATAAGGACTCTAGGACCATGGACAGATATGGTAAGCGGATGTTTTCTTCAGCGACCTTTGCTATGCGTTCGCTGAACTACTTATGTCACTTCACCAGACTCCAGAGGGATATCCTTAAGGAGCTAGGTGAAGTAGTACAGGATCCTACAGCTGCAGGGGCTCAAGAAAAAATTGCTTCGCAGCTAGGAACCCTTAACTCCATTGCCAACTCCTCCATGTGGCTGATATCATATGCTGCTGATGGAGCGAGTAGAGCCGCAGGTACAGGTGTGGCTCTTAGACGCCAAGCCTGGATGTGGCTCTGTAATTTTGCAGATCCCTTCAAGGCGTCCTTCATAAACTCTCCCTTTGATGGGTCAGCTTTGTTTGGCCCTCAAGTGAAGGAAACGTTGACCAGGTGTGAGCAGGACGGCAAAACTCTTTCTGCCAGGGAGTCCGTTTTCCACCCTTCTAGACCTTACCCCAAAGGACAGAAGGGTGGCAAAATGTGGTTCCGCAAATCCCAAGGAGTCACGCCGGATTCACGTGGTCAGTTTACCCCTAGAGGCAGAGGGAGTAACAACAACAGACGCCGCTCTAGAGGCAGAGGGGGTCCACAAAACCAGGGAAACAGGGAGTCTCTCTCTGACAAGCCCTTTCAGCATCCCTGAGATGTTGCCCGGCTGTCCCGCCTTGGAGGCAGTCGGGGGAAGACTATCGCTGTACCCAGAAGCCTGGCATTCCCTCACTCAAGACAGATGGGTACAGTCGATCATATCCGAGGGTTACAAAATTCCTTTCGAGGAAAGTCCTTTCTATCCCTCAAATTCCCTTCCAGATGTACCACCCAGTCTAAGGGAAATTGCAGAGTTAGAAGTCTTAAAACTACTGCAAAAAAGAGCCATTCAGCCAGTTACAACAGATCATTCAGAGCCCGGAATCTACTCAAGGTTCTTTTTGGTCCCCAAAAAGACGGGAGACTGGAGACCAATATTGGATCTCAGCAGACTCAACAAGTCTGTGAGGAAGACAAGATTCCAAATGGTCACTCTTCAGTCAATACTGCCCTTCTTACAGAAGGACAACTGGATGTGCTCAATAGATCTTCAGGATGTGTACTATCACATAAAAATTCACAAACGCTCCAGGAGATTTTTCCGCTTTCGGCTGGGGTCCAGTCATTTCCAGTTCAGAGCCCTGCCCTTTGGTCTCACTACAGCCCCCAGAGTGTTCACCAAATGCATGGCAGTGGTCACGGCTCACCTGAGACGTCAAGGATTCCAGGTGTTTCCGTATCTCGACGACTGGCTCCTTTCAGCCACCACCAGGCATCAGCTTGTTCAAGCCAGGGATTACACAATAAATCTTTGTTCTCATTTGGGCATCTCGATCAGTTGCCCTGCCAGTCTATTACTTTCATAGGCGCAAACTTAAACACTGTTCGGATGTCAGCTACCCTTACAGATCAAAGAGTTTCAGACATTCAAAGTCATGTCAGGATCATTCTAGCCAACAAGAAAGTACAGGCCAGAATGGTTCTAAAGGTATTAGGCCTCATGGCTGCGGCCATTACTCTTCTTCTCCTGGCTCGCTTCTACATGCGCCTTCTTCAGTGGATGTTGTTCACTCAGTGGTCTTACCAACAACTTCCAATGCGTCACCAAATACTGGTGACACAGATTTGCAAGAATCATCTTGCTTGGTGGATCACTTCTCCCCAGATTCACCAAGGCAGACACTTTGTACCCCCATCCCCGGTAGCCACTGTCACCACGGATGCCTCCCTGATCGGGTGGGGGTCATTATCAGGGCAGGATGGTTCATGGACGTGGCAACCGCTCAATACCACCTGCACATAAATGTCCTAGAGATGAGAGCAGTGCTTTTAACGCTTGCAAGCCCTCAACGACTTTCTTCCCGTAGGGACAATTGCAGTCCACACAGACAACATGTCTGTAGTTTGGTATATCAACAAACAGGGCGGAACCAAGTCCTACCCCTTGTGTCGAGAAGCGCTCAGACTTTGGCAATGGGCATCTCCTCTCATTGGTTTCTGGTAGCAACGCATATCCCTGGGAAAACCAACATTTTAGCGGACAGATTGAGCAGAGCTATTCTCATGCCTCACGAGTGGTCTCTCAAGCAATCTATAGTGGAAGAGATTTTTCTGGAATGGGGTCGCCCATGTTGCGATCTTTTTGCTACTCCCCAAAACAGCAAATGCCCAGACTTCTTCTCTCTTCCCTCTGCCAGGCCATCCCCCTAGAGACGCTCTGACCCAGGATTGGCCCCAGGGACTTCTTTATGCCTTTCCTCCTTTTCCTCTGATCCCTCAAGTTATCCAGAAAGCAACCGTTTTGAGAGCCAAAATGATTCTCATTGCTCCTTATTGGCCTCGACAAATTTGGTTTCCGTTCCTCCATCATCATCTTTTGGTGCAGCCGTGGCATCTGGACCCAGTGCCAGATCTTCTGATTCACCAATCCGGTCAGCTGCACCGGTCTATCCCTTCTCTCAACCTCACAGCATGGTTGCTCCACTTCCTTCCTTAGCCAGGCTTCCTTTGATCTCTAAACCCGTTAGAGACATTCTAGTAGCTTCCTTAAAATCCTCTACCAGGAGGATTTATACAAGCAAATGGAAGCGTTTCTCTTATTGGGCTAAAGCCAAGAATATTGATCCCTTCACTGCTCCAGTTCAGGCAGTTTTGGATTTCTTAGCGGAGGTTTTTCATGCAGGCTCCTCTTCTTCTACAGTTAGAGTTCAATTGGCTGCTATCTCGAACTTTCATGTCGGGTTCGCAGATCACAATATTATGTCCCACAGGCTTTGTAGAGCCTTCTTGAAAGGAATTTTCCTCCTGAAGCCTCCAGTCAGGAGTCCTCCTCCTCAATGGGATCTAAATTTAGTGCTGACATCCTTGATTCTTCCCCCCTTCGAGCCAGCTGTTTCTTGCTCCCTGAAATTTCTTTCATGGAAAACCTTATTCCTGGTAGCTATTACATCGGCCAGGAGGGTGTCTGAACTTCATGCTGTTTCTGTTCGCCCACCCTATTTGGTCTTTCACAAAGACAGAGTATCATTGAGAACTAATCCGGCCTTTTTGCCTAAGGTCGCCTCAAAGACTAATTTAAATCAATCCATTGATCTCCCTGTATTTTTTCCAAATTATTCTAACAGATCGGAACAAAAACTACATTATCTTGATGTCCATCGACAACTCGGATATTATTTGGACAGAACTAAACAATTTAGGAAATCCGATCAACTCTTTGTTTCCTATGCTGATAACAAGAAAGGCCTTCCTGTCTCAAAAGTGACCTTATCTAGATGGCTTTCTTCTGTCATCTCTGAAATTTATCGGCTCAGGGGAAAACAGCTGTGCTCAAAACCTAAAGCACATTCAACCAGAAGCTTAGCTACTTCTACAGCCTTTCAAGCTAGACTTCCTTTAGACACTATTTGTGCAGCGGCCACTTGGGCCACTCCTCATACTTTTGTTTCCCATTACAAATTGGACTTGGCCTCCAGGGACAGAGCCAGTTTTGGCTCTACAGTCCTCAAGAGTCTGTTCCATTGAGCCACCCAGGATAGAGGTGCTAGGGACGCGGTCCCATCAAGCAAGAATGAAGGCGTTTTTGACAACTTAACATTGAGAAGTTATGTACCTACCATAACGTTCCATGTTAGTTGTCTTCTCTCGCCTTCTTTCTTGCGACCCTCCCTCCTTCCCCCAGGCCTGGACAGACCTTTCTCTACAAGGAGTTATGATGCTGAAGACCATACAGAGCTGGTCCTTCTTCCATCCTGCAAGTTTTTCTTTCTTCCTTCTTCCTTTGGGAAGTGTTTATGCTAGGTGCTATTGCCCTTTTTTATCAAACGAGATCTGGGTACTTACCGCCTTGCATCATGGGATATGGGGCTGCCTCGAGCTGGTAAAAGTGACTCTCGAGCTTAGCAAGTGCCGAGTCGGAGCCGAGGATCGGCTCCGAACCCATCAAGCAAGAAAGAAGGCGAGAGAAGACAACTAACATGGAACGTTATGGTAGGTACATAACTTCTCATTTTCCACCTGTAAGCTACTGCAGCAGTGGAAGCCATGGACATAATCCAGTTATGTAAGTTGCACTTACCCATAACAATAGATGTTTGAATTCTTCACTACCACAGAAGATGTACTCCCCTTTCCTTTGCTTTATATTGTTCTTGTGAGATATACAGTTAGGTTGTGTTATGTGTTTAGTTCAGAATGAGTTCCCCATTTTTGGTTAGAGGCAAGAAATTCCTGAAGATTTGTACTTACTCTGGCTGTTAATATTTCCCCCATTTCACCTATAGGCAGCCAGGATGACAGTGTGAGAGGGAATGAAAGCTTTTGGAAGCTGGTCAGTTGCTATACCCTTGTCAGGATACATCCATAGACTATTGTTATGGGTAAGTGCAACTTACACAACTGTATTTTTCTAATGGCCATAATTTCATCTGTTAGTCTGAGTTGCAAGCACTGCCCGTATATCATCTGTATTTTGTTCACAGTAACGCACTATCCTTGTGGAAAACTTAACACACACTGCATGCCTTAGTTAACCCATCAGCTTGCGTAGTCCTTTGTGTGGATGTCTGCACACTGTTCTAATTTTAGATTACCACAGTTTCCATCCGGAAAGACCCACATTTCTTTTTCCAGTAAGAAATTGGTTCTGAAGTTTCTAAAATCCAGATATTTGGCATTAAGGCCTGCTATGACAAACAAATGTTTGCCTTCTGTGTTTAGAGTTTGCTCAAGAAAAAGCATTTGCTATATGTTAGGCATTTTTCAAAATTGAATCCTTAATATTTTGCAGCAGCAGCTACTTCTGTACACTATACTGAATACTTTTAACAAAGCATTGCATGTGATTTGTAAATCGGTCTTCTTTCAGAATTACAGTTTTTGGGGTATGTACCCATGAAGGCCACCACTCATGAGCATAGGCATTTATCCTTTTGTTAATGAGGGTTGCATAGGTTATGTTCGTAAAGTAACTTAAGAATGTACCTGCTCTGTTGAGAGGAAACTGAAGAACAAGCCAACATCTTTCAGTAATAGACTCAATCCTACAGGCTGGCTTTTGGAGTCCAGAACATGTAGTTAATTTGAGATGGTAAAGGTTTTGCTGTTCACATTACTTTTCCTTGCTGCCCGCTGACCATCAAATCCTTTGGACCACAGCCCAATTTATTTTGATATACATGCTGTTTGTATCTTGCATCACCCCATTGGGGTCACACCCTTTTTAGATTACTAGTGTTGAGAGTGCCATCTGGAGAAAGAGGCTGTCATTCAAACAGCCGCAGAGGGTGTCCTTCCCATTGTGCCTGCCCATTCATTAAGCATATCCAAGTAACCATGGGAATCCTGATCATGGGTGTCCTTCCCATTGTGCCTGCCCATTCGTTAAGCATATCCAAGTAACCATGGGAATCCTGATCATGGGTGTCCTTCCCATTGTGCCTGCCGAGTTTGTTTGGAAAGCCAAATTTTAAATCCCATATGTTTTTAAATTGTCCCTTAGACCAGAAACTGTGTGCAGGGGTGTAACATCAGGCTGTTTGCCAGGGACAGGAAGTGTTCCTCAAGGGTCAGCTATGGGTCCTTTGTTTAACGTAGCGTTTGAGACTACCCCCACACACACCTTAAAGAATTGTGTATATGAGTACACAAGAGATTGTAATTTAGAAGCAGAAGCAAATATAATGGTCATGATTCCCGTGGGTACTTGGATATGCTTAATGAATGGGCAGGCAAAATGGGTCTTAAATTTAATCATAATAAATGCAGAGTACCGTAATACAATTTGGAGATTATCAGAAGTTCAAAATATTGATGGTAGGACTTAAGCAGATTAGGGTCTTGGTACAATTTTATGGAACGATCTTGCAATTAAATCTTATATACAAGATATTAAAGCAAAAGCTTTAAGAAGTATGGAATTAGTAAAGTACAGTTGAAACCAGTGAACCAAAGATCCTAAGTGATTTTTTGTGGCTGTAGCAAAACCCATAATGGAGTATTATGTGGTCATCTTTTCCTTATTACTCACGATGTTGTATCTCTTTAGTTGGTTCAAACATTTTGTAAAAGAGTAAGGTATGTTATGAATCTATTATATGAAGATAGTATACCTCTCATTTGGTTAAGTCTACATTTAGCTTTCAAAGCTACAGTAGATGAGGAGCTGAAGACTGTTTGTTTTAGACTTAAATTTGAAAGAGCAGTATCCTGGAGTAAGGTATAGGGTGACATAGGTTTAAGCTAAATGTAGAACTGTAAGGAGAAAGACTGTGTGGTCTGACTTTGTTGAATGAACTTCCATTATAGGCTAAAGAATCTGATCTGGTTAAATTTAGAACGTGCCTTCTGTTGTGGATAATACAGATGTAAAGAAGACTTGTATTTTAAATGTCTGAAGGACTGTTAGCAGCTTGTTAATAACCATCTGTCCTCACAGCAGCCTATTGTTAACAAGCTTCTGGTAGGTCAGTGGCCACAGTAAATGCCTACTCCTGTGCATGTGCCCTAACAAGACTCTTACAGTATGGCGGCCATGGTTGCCTCCCATCTAATCATGTGCTGGTGTTTCTTGCCTTGCATCTTATTGGGCTGCTTCCCTCCTCAGCATGCATAAGCTGGTATTTGCTGCTTGCTTCCACTTCTCATCAATTTTTTCACTTCTCCACTAATCAAACCAGAGTTGCTTGGGTCAAATTCAGTGCCTTACCTATTTACACACTGGAGATGACTTTACCATTTAAATGCTAAATTATGCAAATATATCTTTGATCTTGATGAAGGTTGTCACCATCTTTTACATTTCAAACCATAGTCATTTTGTTGGACATTGGGCAGTATTGAGTTTACCCAGTACTGTTCAGAATATGGCACATTTATTGGAAAGTGAAGAATACCTGCACCTTAGAAGTACTTCAGAATTCAGGTCTTTGTTCATTGTTTTGCTTGATTCAAACTGCATAAGCAGTATAAACAGAATCCTGTTCCAAGGTTAGCAGTGCAGTATTTTGTGCAAAGGAAAGCTTAAATATTTTTTTACTTTTATTTTCCACAGAATAGAGTAACAAAGATCATGAAACGAGTCAACATAGCATTGGAAGCACAGAAAAAAATGTTGATATCTAGCAGCAGTAATACAATGGGAAAGAGCGGAATGGAAAAGGTATATGTAAATCTAACTTGTAAATGTTACAGGTTTCTTCAGACATTTGGATAGCTGATAAGTTTTGCAAAATGCTTTTAGCATATTCAGTGTATCGTAACTGAATTTGCAGATGGACTGTTTAAATCATTAAAAAATGTGTACATTTATTTTGAAATCGGTCTCCAGTCTTGCAACTTGATTTATCGTTTGAGGAGGTTTCATCCACAAAAATGCTTATGCCCTGCATTGTGTAATTTCATTGTGTAATTACGAGTCGTGGTGAGCGTTACTGGAAATGCTCACAAAGACTGACACAGCTGGCTGTGATGGAAAGATTAATTTGCTTTTTGATTTCTTGTATTTTGTATTACTTCATTGCCTTATATTTTGTATACTTTGATTTGTTTTTTGTGCACTGTGTTTTACTTGTATGCTTTGAATTGCATATTAAAACTTGGAAAGAGTCCACAGCTGTGTCTTTTGAGTCGCACATTAGAACAGGTCAGTTAAGGAGTAACACAGAAGTCAGAACAGGTCAGTTAAGGTTAATTATCTGTGAGCTGAGAGGTGGAGCTAGGAACTAAACCTTCTATTTAAGGGGTATAAAACATTTTAAAGCTTTACTGGAGAAGCTCACCAAGACTCTGACGCAACGGTGTGCGGGGAAAGAGAAGTTATGTACTCACCATAGTGTTCCATGTTTGTTGTCCTTTAATCTCACCTTCATTCTTGAAATATGGGGTTCGGAACCGATCCTCCGTTCCAACTTGGCAGCATACTACAGCTCGAGAGCTTTCACTGGCTCGAGGCTACATCCTATCCCAGGATGCCTAGTGACTATTCCCCAGATCTTGTTTGAGAGGACTAACCACTTGTACTTTAACTCTGGTTATTTAGTCTAACAGATCCTCTGCCAAAAAGTCATAAGGCATGAAGGGAGTCGGGCAACTTATAGTCAGTCTGAAAATACAAATTCCTCTGTCTTCCAGGAAGGAGGGTGGGATGCAAGAATGAAGGAGAGATTAATGGACAACAAACTTAGAACGTTATGGTGAGTACATAACTTCTTTGTTATGTTGTCCTATCTCGCCTTCATTCTTGAAATATTGGACAGAGTCCCCAGCACCTTCATCTCGGGTGGCTCAAGGGAATAAAACTCTTCAGAATGGTGGAACCAAAAGAAGCTCTGTTCTGGGAGGCCACATCTACTTTGTAATGAGTGATAAAGGTATGGGGGTTAACCCATGTGGCTGCAGCACAGATTGAATCCAAGAGTAAAGTCGCCTGAAAGGCAGTGGAAGTTGACATAGATCTGGTTGAATGGCCTTGAATTCTTCCTGAGAGCTCCTTATGATGGGAGCTGTAGACATGAGTAATGGTGTCTGTAAGCCGTTTAGACAAGGTAACTTCAGAAACTGCAGTTCCCTTTTGATTTTTTTTTTTTTTTTGTGAATGATATACAAGTTGATCAGATTTCCAGAATTCCTTTGTTGTATGCAGATAAAAATGTAACTGCCTATGCACATTCAACTGGTGAAGTTTGTACTCTGCCTTGTTGCCATGATTGGGAAAGAATACGGGAAGCTCAGCAGACAGATTTAAGTTGGATTCGGAGCATACCTTTGGTAAAAAGGGAGAGTTTGTCCTGAGAGAGTTTCTACTTTTGTGGAAAACCAAATAGGGAGGACAGACAGACGGAGCTTGCAATTCTGAAACTCTCCTGGTGGAGGTAATGGCTGTTAAAATTGTTTTCCATGTTAAAAACTTCAGAGAACAAGAGGAGGCTGGTTCAAATGGAGGGAGAATCAAGGAATCTAGAACCAAATTTAGATCCCAAGGAGGAGGAGGATCTTTAATAGGAGGTATTAAAAGGAATGTACCCCTGAGGAAAGCTTTGCATAATCTATGAAACATAATATTGGATCCACTGTCTCCTGTGTGGAAGTTAGAGATGGCAGGTAGTTGCACCTGAATTGTGGCTGAAGCTGCACCTTGATTAAAAATTTCTGCTAAGAATTCTAGGATAGCTGAAATAGGAGCTGAAAAGGGGTCTATATGTTTCTTGTCAGCCCAATAAGAAAAATCTCTTCCATTTGCTGGTATGTGCGATGAGACCAGGAAGTGTCGCACCACTGGGAATAATTCTGGAAGCCTGGCTAAGATGGGACGTGGAGTAACCAAGCTGTCGGCTTGAGGGTTTGAAGAGAAGGATGTAGACTTTCTGACTGAGTCAACAGATCCAGAACTTGGTCTGGGATCCAAGGCTCCTTCTGAAAATGGGAGCAAAGGAAAGGGGAACCATATCTGACGAGGCCGGTACAGAGCAATGAGAATTAGCCTGCGACACAACGATTCAGCTTTCTGGAGAACTTTGGATATTCATGGTGGGAGGGAGTGAAAAGAAGCCCCAGGGTCCAACTGTGAACAAGTGCATCCCTGGATGACTCCCCCGGAGGGGGAATTAGGACGAAGTAGTTGCTGCATTTTGTATTGATGAACGTGGCAAAAAGGTCACAGCAAGGCTGGCCCCACTTGCAAAAAATTAGATCCGCAATTTTCTGTTTCAGGGACCACATGTAGCATCAGAATTGCTCTGCTCAGCCTGTCCGCTATCACATTGGATTTCCCCGGGATGTGCATTGCCACCAGAAAACATTGAGAAGATATCCCCTATTGCCATACTCTTTGAGCCTCTCTGCAGAGGGGGCAAGATATGGTTCCGCCTAGTTTGTTGATGTACCACACTATGGGCATGTCCGTTTGAATCGCAATTGTACCTGTTGGGAGTCCTGAAATGCTTGCAATGCTAGGAGCACTGCTCTCATCTCCAGAACATTGATGGTGCAAGTGATAATCATGTTCCTTGGACAGTCTGTCCCAGATAATGCCCCCACCCTATTTGGGAAGCGTCCGTGGTCACTATGGCTACCAGTTGGGGAAGCAAACTGTCTGCCTATCATTACCCACATGGACCGAAGCCACCATTGTAGATTCCTTCTGCAGGTTTCCGTAATGAAGATCTTGGGTAACATTGGTAACTCCTGCATGGACCACTTGGCAAAGAGTAGCCATTGTAATATTCTCATGTGCAGACGAGCTAGTGGGACTAATGTTATTGCCACTGCCATCAACCCTAGGACCTTGAGGACAAATTTTGCCTGTACTTTCTCAACAGATACACCGGACGGCATCATGTTAGAACCCTTTCGTGTGGCAGTTTTGCTATCCTGTCTTGTGTTTAACTCTGCTCCTATAAAGGTGATATGAAAACTCTGCCTTGTTGCTGTTTCAGCATAATTTATGGTAATGCTTAACTCTGAGCAGAGATGAATGGTGGTGTCCCTTGACTTGTTCAGTAGATGCTTGGCGTTGGCGGTCAGGAGCCAGTCATCTTAAGTATGGAAACACCCGGAATCCTAGATGCCTCAGCTGAGCTGCGACGACTGCCATGCATTTGGTAAACACTCTGGGGGCTGTAGTGAGACCAAAGGGCAGAGCTCTGAACTGGTAATGACAGTCTCCCTGCCGAAAGTGTAGATATCTCCTGGATTGCCTGTCCATTTTTATATGGTAGTATGCATCTTGAAGATTTATGGAGCACATCCAAATGTCTTGTCCCAGAAAAGGGAGTATAGACTGCAGTGTTACCATCCAGAACTTTGTTTTCTTTACAGACTTTGGTCTGCTGAGATCCAAAATTGGCCTCCAGTCCCCTGTCTTCTTTGGAAACCTTCAGTAAGTTCCAGATCTGATTTGGTCTGTGGAAACTTCTTGGATGACTCTTTTTCCTAGTAACCTTTGAATCTCTAGGGTCGCTTGATACCTTTGACTGGATGGAATGTCTGGGATTGGTTTTGTTGGATGGGGTGGGGAAGAAAAGAGAATGTTATAGCCCCTGGATATGATCGACCGTACCAAACTGTCTTGTGAAATGTTAAACCAGGCTTTTGGGTACAGTGACAATCTTCCCCCAACTGCCTCTAGAGGTGGACAGGCAGGCCTCCTTTCAGGAGCGCTGGAAGGGCCTCCCAGAGAAAGTATTTGTTGCTCTGGTTCTGCGGAACCCCTCTGCCAGGAGGGCAGCGTCTTCCATTGTTGTTTCCTCCTCTGACCCTGGGGGAAAATTCACTATGTGCTTCTGGCGAAGCTCCTTAGGATTTGCAGAACCATATCTTTCTGCCCTTCTGACCCTTGGGGTATGGTCTGGTAGAGACAGAAAAATGTACTCCCATGGCAGAGTTTTGCCTTATTTGCTCGCACCTGGTGAGGGTCTCTCTCACTTTTGGTCTGAACAGAGACGAGCTGTCAAAAGGGGCATTAATATAGGAAGACTTAAAGGGCTCAGCAAATTCGCAAAGAAGCATCCAGGAATGTCTGCTCAGAGCAATTTCTGTGCCTGTTGCCCTACTCGCACCATTGGCTGCATATAAAGTGAGGTGCTTGGAGGAGTTTACTATGGAGTTTAAGGTGGAAAGCTGAGAGTTAACCTTGTCAGGTAACCCTGTAGCTGACGCACCTTGGAGAGCATCTCCCATCTCCTTGAGGAGATCCCTCTGAAGCCTTGTAAAATGGGACAAATAATTCAGCGACCGAAGTGTAAAGGCCTCTGAAGAAAACATGCGCTTCCCATATCTGTCCATCGTACGAGATTCTTTATTCGTCAGATGACGTCTCAGCAAGTTCTTTCTTGGTGGCTGCCACCACCATAGCATCTACTGGAACACCCTTGGTCAAGAATTGCTTGTCCTCAGGAGCTGTAATAAATTTATTGGGCCTCCACAGAACTGGTTCCACAGACTCTGGAGAGCCACACGCCTTTCGACGGACTACCCCCAGAAGCTGGTCGAAAGGCAGACACACCCAAGAGGTGGAGGGTCGAGAGCCGAATGCCTCCAGGTATACAGACTTATCTTCAAAAGGGGAAAAGGGTTTTACAGTTACCGCTCTGTTTTAGGATCTCTAAGATGTCTGAAAGATGACCTCAGAGGGTGACCACTGGGACCCTTCTGAATCCTCTGTCTGTATCTGATGTGACTGACTCAGGGGAGTCTGTGTTTCCTCTTACAGGTTCTCTTCCAAGGAACCTCCTCAGAGGGATTCTCTGGTGAGGTATCGGAAGACGGTGTTTCACCCATTGGGGCATTCTAGGGCATAGGCGCACTACACTTGGGCTGGAGGGATGGTGTAGAAGTTGACACTGGCCCTTTTGGGGAAAGAGTAGCCGGAGCCGAGGTTGGAGCAGTCTCTGGGGAGAGCACACTCATCACTTGAAGGCACCATGACTCGGGCCGGAGAGAGGCTTCGACTCCGAAGAACCCAGAGACCTCCCCCGTACAAAGGGTGGTGGCTCTGAGGCAGATATAGGGGCCAAACTCACTTGCTCTGAAGCCCCCCCCCCCCAGAACCGACAAGGGTGTCCTGGCCCCCAGATCCCTCGATGGATGTCATCATCGAGATTAATGCAGAAGTTGGACCTGAAACTCCAGGTATGGATTTTGGGACCGAAGGTTCCACCACAATGACCTCCATGCACTCTGGCTCTGAGCACAGATGAGTCTGAGGAGGAAGAGAAGATAAATGAGTTACTGAAGTTTGTTCCACAACCGTCTGAGCTGAGTTCGTGAGAAATTTTTCAAGGGCTGGTGTACGAAGTAACCATCTTAACCACCTGCCCGACATCATCATCCGAGAGGCTCCTGGACGACCGAGAGGAATATGTAGAGGATTTGTGGCTACCTGCCACAGATTGACCAGACCAGATCCACGGAGGGTGACCAACTCATCTTATGGCTCCGAGACAGTTCCGACACTCCATGAGGAACTGATGGAGAACTAGTCTTTTCGGAATCTATGGATTTCGGATCCGAAGGTATGGATTTCTCATGTCTCTTCAGCACAGATGCTAGAGCCAAAGAAGTTTTGTTTTTTTCTTGAGAGGTTTAGAGGCCTGATTCCCTTCAGCCACCGTTTCAAAGGGCCCTTTCAATAAGCCCCTAAGAATCAATTTTTTCCTCCGTTCCTGCAGGACCCTTGAACTAAATGCATGGCAAATGGAACAGGAATCCTGCACGTCAACGGCGCCCATACAGTACACAACTGGTGTGTCCATCTGTGAGGGACATTTTCTGAATGCAGGAATCACACTTCGTAAAACCTGATTGCTTTGTCTCCTTAGACATGTCCAGTACGATCAAAGACTGTAACAGTGTCACAGAAGCTGGTAATGACTACCCAAAGAAGGAAAAGAACAGCTATACCAGGCACACACCTCTTTTTTTCAGGGTTAGAGGAGAGTCTCTAACTTAAACGATGTACTCTAACCCAAGGAGACCCCTCTAAGTTAAAGGGCGAGACCTACTAGAAAAAAGGAAAAGGGGAAAGCCCACTAAAAAGGGCTATAGAACAGAAAGGGGAATCCTCTAACTTAAACAGATTGAAAAATAGAGGCTAGAAGGAGGCCTAAGAAATGTATGATGGTCCACACAGACTCTGCAAACACAATAACTAAGACAAGACGAGACTAAACTAATGGAATAATCCTATTCTATCAAAAACTATCAAACTATCCAAACTAGTGATAAGGTATGAATAAAAAACATCACTTAGCCTGAGCCAGCAAAAAAACAATCCAGAAGCTGCAAATGGCAAACGAGATCTGGGGAATAGTCGCTAGGCATCCTGGGATAGGATGTAGCTTCGAGCCAGTGCAAGCTCCCGAGCTGTAGTATGTAGCAGAGTCGGAACCAAGGATTGGTTCCAAACCCCATATTTCAAGAATGAAGCCAAGATAGGACAATATAACATGGTTAGTTTGCTTTCGATTTCTTGTATTTTTGTTTTACTTTATTGCCTTCTATTTTGTATACTGTGATTTGTTTTCTTTACACAGGGTTTTACTCTTATTCTGCTTTGGATTGCATATTAAAACTTGGAAAGAGACCACAGCTGTATCTCAACGCACAGATTTTTTTCCCCACCCTGTTGCTGTTCTGTTCTTAAACACAGCTGTCTTTCTAGTTACCTGCCACTTATGTTAATTTGACCACATATCTCCTTCCCTCTCCCCTTTCACTGGCTGTTGAGTAAGCAAAAAATGATCATTTTGTGAAATCACTCCACTTCAGGTATTTAAATTTATTGACCATCCCACTGTATTCCATAGAGCCAGAACACAAAAGTGCCCACCCCCTTTCAATCTATCTTGCTCTTTTAAAATTAGTGGCTCGCCACTTGGCTGAAACTTTAGTTACCCCCTTTTTCATATCCAACTGCTTAGTGCACACAGCATTGTTTATAACAACCCATTTTTTCATTCTATCTTTAAACATCTTTTGCAAGACCACCAGTTACTGGAGAGCCTCTCAGTAGTCATCTTAGTGCTTCTGTTTTCTCCTGATGAGAGAAGGAGCACAGGGACATTATTTCCTGGAGACTGCTGATCACCAGAAAGCCCAACAACTCCTTCATTGATTCCTGATTGTTTCTGGTTGGACAGTGCATGTCTGTGCTTAACGTTCCTGATTGGTCTGGTTGCTATTCAAGGCATCTACCAGGAAAAGGCTTCAACTAGCTTACAGACCCTTGCATCAACTGAGACAATACTGTGCATCACCAAACAGGCTGTGGCCTGCTTCTCATCTTGGGATTGGTGCTAATGGTTTGCTTCTGGTGAGAAGAAGCAAAGGAGAATTGTATCCCAGAAGAGTGAAGCTGTGATGAGACCAGCACTAGTAGTAGCCAAGCAATAGCCATTCATGCGAGACCCCTCTGTACATCATTCTTGACAAGCTAGTTCTTTGTTTTCAGTAAGTACTGCTTGATTTATTTCTGACTTCAGAATATCTGCCTAAATACTTCACGTCTATTTATGTGTCCCTTCAAGAGTTTGGCCGTGCTCTGTACAGATTCAGACACCTTGAGTGACATTTTTCCTGTAAGTGCACAATTGAAATTTCTCCCAATACCTAGTTGCACACGGCAACTAGTTTGCATTGACATGCACTTTCCCTAGAGTTGCAAACGAAATACTCCTGATATTGCTTTATATTCTCACTGCTGTTATCTAATCAATAAAAAAAAGGGTATGTTGCCATGGATATGAACTTACCCCTATCTTCATTACAAGCTTAGTGGATATAGACATCCTTAGGCAATGTAGAAATTGCCTCTAGTTTACTGATGAGTTAATTCTCAAACTGATATGAGAGATGTATTTACACAATGTTACTGGAGGCAAAGCTTTCACATAAGTACTTCTAATGTCAGTAAGGGTATCAGTAGTGCACACACTGCACACTCGGTTCAAAGTAGGCATCTAGATCCACATATGCTGAGGCACTTAAATGTAACCTTCCTAAACCACACAGACCTCCTAGATGACGAGCACACAAAAATACCCTCAGCAGTCCCAAATGCACTCTTTCAAAACAACATCCACATCAACACATAGAGCTACATCTCGTGGAGCCCTGTACCTTTAAGTCCATAAGGCAAGCCACCACACAATCCAATATTCTGGTCATTGGAAACTCCATCTTGAGACAGACTGATGTCCCTGTCACCAGGCCGAGTAAGGAGAAAGTCTTGGTCAGTTGCTTATTAGGGCTTAGGATCTGCCACATTACCCATGCACTCGGGTCACTGGACAACAAATGCCAGTCATAGTCCATGTGGGAATAAATGACCTGAGACATACGTTCATAGGCAATATGAAGAGAGAGACATGATGGAGCTCTCAGAATATGTCTCCGGCTGGTAAGAGCCTAACATTGAGAAGCATTTTACCTTCTCCAAGGATGATGCCACAATACAAACAAATGATGTTATGTGATCCTATCTCGCCTACATTCTGACTGATGGGTTCGGAGCCGATCCTCGGCTCCGACTCGGCACGCTTATGCCAAAGAGCGAAGTCTCTTATTGGCTGAGCTTACTATATCCCAGGATGCACCACTACCAGTCCCCCAGATCTCGTTTGCCGCTAACAAGCAAAGACGTGGTCTCGAGCTGGCTGAGCTAAGTAGTGTTTTCTTCACTTACTTTCCTGTCAGGAATTTCCTAAAAATTAAACAAAAAGCTGTTTTAACGGCTATCTCGTGCTTTTGTGTATGAGTGGATACTTTCTGTTTTAATTTTTGTGTGGTGATTGCGTTTTTCTGACTAGAGGTCCCCTTTGAGTTGAAGGGCCTTCCCCTGTCAGTCCGTTGTTCTTCAAGTCCGTTTATTTAGGGATTTTTGGATCCCTTTAGTTATATTTGTGGCGGCCTTTGGTTCTCAAAAGAACGGTTCTCAAAAAAGAAAAGAAAGAGAATTTTTTTCTGTGAGATTTAGTGTGTTTGATTTAGCTAGTCACTAAATTGGTTGCCATAATGTCACAGGCTCCTAGGCCTTCAGGATTTAAAAAGTGCACTAAGTGCAGTTTCAAGATGTCAATAACAGATGACCATTCTCTCTGTGTGTACTGTTTGGGCGCCAAACATTTGCAGGAGTCCTGTAGCGTGTGCTTTTCCTCGAGGGTCCTCCAAGAGAGGAAAAATAAACTTATTTTAAAAGGCCTTATTAAACCCTCATTTGAAGAGGCTTTAGCTTCCTCTCCTTCTCCTGTAAAGAAGAAAAGGGCGTCGGCTCCGACCAGCCCGTCGGAACCGACCGCCAAAAGACATAAGCAGGCTTCTCCTTCGGCTCCACGGACTTCTGAGCCGAGGGCGGAACGGTCTGCCTCGATGCCTCCAGCCTCGACTCCTCTGGGTTCGGAGCCGACGGCTGGGGCCTCGAGAGGCGGGTCATCTTCATCGGCTCCACTGATCTTGGAGCCGATGACGGTTGTCCGCTCAGACACTTCCTCCTCGGCGCCGAAGCCCTCTTCGGCACCGATGGAAATTGGTTTG
Organism: Protopterus annectens; assembly: GCF_019279795.1. Classification (NCBI taxonomy): domain Eukaryota; kingdom Metazoa; phylum Chordata; order Ceratodontiformes; family Protopteridae; genus Protopterus; species Protopterus annectens. The sequence goes on along the minus strand of NC_056746.1, from coordinate 117,358,212 downwards.
GACACTCCGTCGGCGCCGATAATTATCGAGTCGATTCGGAGCCGGTCCCCTAGTCCCTTGGAGCCGTTGGGGAGGCCTACTCGGACCCGTTCGGTCTCTTCCAGGTCATCAAGGATGTCAGATTCGGACATAGACAGGGTACTTTAAAGACTTTTCCAGTCCCCAGTCTTTCAGAAATTTGTTTCGGCTCCGACCCAATTGGCTTCGGAGCCGATAGCCCATTCCATTGCCATTCCTCCTCCGACCGCTTCGGCTCCTTCGGAGCAGGTGCTGATGGAGCCAGTAGAGATCCTAGGGTCGGCTCCGACCCTTACTCCAACCCCAGCCTTCGGGTCCGAGTTTAGCACACGGACTTCTTCGGCCGGGCCCGGGGGTGACGTTTCGGGACCAATGCTGTCTGTTTCAAGCCTCCCTCTCGGTGCTTCGGCCGCGGGACTTCCGTCTGCTGTCATGGCTCCGGAGACTGGACCCTCCCAGGATTCTGGGGGTCCGGCCTTCAGAGCTATGAGGAGTGCCTTGGCCAAGTCTTCTTCGGCCATCTCTACGGCTTTACCGGCACCTTCCCTGGGCATGGAGACTGGGTCTTTGGTAGTTCCCCTGTCTCTAGGCAGCGGAGCCCCGGGGCCTGAGGTTACCCCCACTGGGGGTTCCCCTCCTCCTGAGGGTCTTTCGGAGTTGTCTTCGGAGGAGCCCCCAAGGAAGAGATCTTGCAAGAGGAAGCACGTGGACTCCCCCGAGGAGTCTCTTACATCGGACACTGATCTTGATGATGCGGAGGGGTCCCCAAAGTCGTCCTCGGATGATGTCTCATTTGCAGACATTCTAGAGATCCTCAAGCAACGAGGCGGCTGGAATTCCAAACCCCCCTCCGCTGATGAGTCGGTGTTCCTCAAGGCCTTCGGGGCTCAGCCCTCCGCCTCCTGGGTGTCTCCGCCCTTCGACGAGCTCCTGGATTTGGTTTGTCGGAGGGCGTGAGAACATCCAGATACTGTGGAACCAGTGCCTTCTCGCCCTAACAAATTTTTGTCTGCCCCACCCGAGAAGGAGTTCTTAACGAAAGGCGTGGCTGTAGATGCCATGGTGGTGGCATCTGCTACCCAGCAGGACGTGGCAGAGGCTTCAACGTCCGTTCATCCTCCTAATAAGGAGTCTAGGAGCATGGACCGGTACGGGAAGCGCACCCTGACTTCAGCGGCCTTTACTCTGAGGTCCCTGAATTATTTGGCACATTTCACCAGACTACAGAGGGATCTGGTCAAGGAGCTCTCAAGACTCCCTCTCAGGTAACCTACCTGAGCAGCTAGCCCAGTCGGTTAGCTCTCAATTGGCTATCCTTACCTCGATTTCTAACTCGTCCATGAGGCTCATTTCATATGCGGCCGAAGGGGCGGGCAGAGCGGCAGGCACAGGCGTGGTTCTACGAAGACAAGCCTGGCTCCGCTTGTGTCATTTCGGAGGCCTTCAAGTCTTCCTTTGCCGACGCTCCCTTTGATGGGTCCTCTTTGTTTGGACCCAAGGTAAAGACACTCTTACCCGCTGTGAGCAGGAGGGAAAGACTTTATCTGCCGTGAGCACGATTTTCCACTCCCTTCGGCCTTATCCCAAGGCTAAAAGAGGAGGGAAGATGTGGTTCCAAATCACAGAAATTCTTTCCTCAACAGCAGGAAGATTCCCTTCCAGAGGCGGAGGACGGGAAATTTTTCTGGGAGACGCCGTCCCAGAGGCGGCAGAGGCCCCCGCAACACTGGAGACCGCGAGTCCTTTCGTGGCTCTTCAGCCTCCCACACTCCATGAGGGATTGCCCGGCTGTGCTGCTCGAGCCAGTCGGGTGCCGCTTCCAAGCACCTAAAAGCCTGGGAGTCTATTACTCAGGACAGCTGGGTGCTTCGGATTATTGCCGGAGGTTACACCATTCCCTTCACACGCCCACCCCCACCGTCCAACAAATCCCGGACCCACCACCCAGTCAAAGGGAAATTGCAGCCGTAGAAGCTTCAAAGCTGCTAGAAAAAGGAGTCATCCAACCGGTCCCCACAGACCAGATCGGATCCGAAATTACTCAAGGTTCTTTTAGTGCCAAAAGACAGGGGACCTGAGACCCATTTTGGATCTCAGCAAACTAAACCAGTCCGTCATGAAGTCCAAATTGCGTATGGTCACTTTACAATCCATTCTCCCATTGTTGGAGAAAGATGTTTGGATGTGCTCCATAGATCTCAAGGACGCCTATTATCACATACCGATACATCAGGCGTCCAGGAGGTATCTGCGCTTCAGCCTGGGAGACAGTCATTTCCAATTTTGTGCACTGCCCTTTGGTCTCACCACAGCCCCCAGGGTGTTCACCAAGTGTTTGGCAGTAGTGACTGCTCACCTGAGGAGTCTCGGATTCCAAGTGTTTCCCTATCTGGACGACTGGCTCCTGACTGCCACCACCAGGCATCTACTACTAGAGAACCTACAAGCCACCATCTCCTGGGTGCTTCCCTGGGAATTACATTCAACTGGTCAAAGTCTGTCTTGCTGCCTTCTCAGCGCATAAGATTCATAGGAGCAGAGATAGACTCAAAATTAATGCGAATCTTCCTTCCTACCGAAAGGATACAAACATTACAAGATCAAGTCCGAGCCCTGCTTCTAAGATCCAAAGCCCCAGCCAGGATGGTCCTGCAACTTTTAGGTTCAATGTCTGCCACGGTTCTCCTAGTTCCTCTGGCAAGGTTGCACATGAGGATTCTCCAGTGGCTATTATCGACACAATGGTCTTTTCAGGATCTCCCTCAATCATCACATACTGATTACAGAAACGCAAACGGGACCTCCGCTGGTGGCTTCTGCCATCCAATCTGAATCAGGGAAGACCCTTTGTTATACCCTCCGTGGCCACCTTGACAACGGATGCCTCCCAGACGGGTGGGGGGGGTTGTCTGGGCAGGTCAGTTCAAGGTTCTTGGCTTCCAAACGAAACATTTCTCCATATCAATGTGTTGGAAATGAGGGCTGTACTTCTGTCCCTACAAGCCCTCTACAAGTTTCTCCCTCAAGGCATTATCGCCATCCACACAGACAACATGTCGATGGTCTGGTATCTAAACAAACAGGGAGGGACCAGATCTTACCCCCTTTGCAGAGAGGCCATGAGGGTGTGGGAATGGGCAGTGGCTACCAAGCGCTTCCTGGTAGCGACCCACATTCCAGGAAAATCCAATGTATTAGCAGACAGACTGAGCAGGACTATTCTCTCTCCTCATGAGTGGTCTCTGAACGAAACAGTAGCAGCTCAGATTTTCAAAAGGTGGGGGACTCCGTGCTGCGACCTGTTTGCAACACCACGAAACACGAAGTGCAAAAGGTTCTTTTCCTTGACCCCACGTCAAGGGGAGACAGCTACGGATGCTCTAGTCCAACCTTGGCCAACAGGACTGCTTTATGCTTTCCCTCCGGTTCCACTCCTCCCCAAAGTCATCCAGAAAGCTTCCCAATTGGGGTCCACAATGATTCTAATTGCCCCGTACTGGCCTCGTCAGGTATGGTTCCCCTACCTACAGAAATATACCCTGGACGGTCCTTGGTTCTTGGATCTAGTTCCGGACCTTCTGGTTCATCAGTCGGGACAACAGCACCAGTCCCTTCACACTTTGAAATTAACAGCTTGGCTCCTCCTCTTCCGACTTTAGTCAGAAATCACACCTTGGACCCGGAAGTTATTCACATTTTATCTTCAGCCCACAAACCCACCACTAAGAAATTGTATCACAGTAAGTGGAAGAGGTTTGCTATCTGGGCTCAACTCAGAGGCTTAGACCCTATTACTGCCCCGATACCAGAGGTCTTGAAATTTTTAACATCCTTGTTTAATCAAGGATCTTCAGTCTCTACTATTAAAGTCCAACTAGCAGCTATCTCCAAATTTCACGATTTCATAGACCCACCATTGATGAGCAGCAGATTATGTAAAACTTTCATGAAAGGTGCTGTGCTTTTAAGACCCCCAGTTTTCCATCCTGCGCCTCCGTGGGATCTTGATTTGGTACTTCGTGCCTTAACATCTTCCCCCTTTGAACCGGCTGCTACATGTGATTTGATCTGTCTTGGAAAACTGCCTTCTTAATTGCAATTACCTCTGCAAGAAGAGTTTCAGAACTTCAAGCCCTATCTATCAAACCACCGTACTTGATTTTTCACAAGGATAGAGTATCACTTAGGCCTAATCCATCTTTTGTCCCAAAAGTTTGTTCCAATCTCTGTCTCCAACAGTCTTTAGAGCTACCAGTTTTCTTTCCAAAATTTTCAAATAAAGCGGAATACACCTTCCATACATTGGATGTTCACAGGCAATTGTGCTTCTATCTAGATAGGACTCAACAAATTCGAAAAACAGATCAATTGTTTGTGTCCTTTTCAGATAATAAACTGGGTAAAACCATCACTAAAGCTACTATTGCCAAATGGATCAGAGATTGCATAACTCAGGCTTATTCCTCTTCAAATAAACAACTTACAACTTCTGTCAAAGCTCACTCTACTAGAGCTATGGCTACCTCTATTGCATTCCATTCCAAGCTCGCTATTTCTGAGATTTGTGCTGCGGCTACTTGGTCCAACCCGCACACTTTCATTTCCCCACTATAAATTGGATGTGGCATCTAAATGGCGAGCATAATTTGGTTTCACGGTACTCAGGAGTGTTTTCCAGTGAGCCACCCAGGATTTAGGTGCTAGGGACGCTGTCCCATCAGTCAGAATGTAGGCGAGATAGGATCACATAACATCTTTTAGTTATACTCACCATAACTTCAGATGTTTGGGATCCATCTCGCCTACATTCCTAATACCCACCCTCCTTCCCACTGCCTTGGAGATCAGAAGAGATTGAACGGTTTGGGTTCTACTGTTTTTTATCTTGTATCATCTGTCAATGTTATATAAGCAGTGCATGCGTGTGCATGTATGCGGACAAACTAGATCTGGGGGACTGGTAGTGGTGCATCCTGGGATATAGTAAGCTCAGCCAATAAGAGACTTCGCTCTTTGGCATAAGTGTGCCGAGTCGGAGCCGAGGATCAGCTCCGAACCCATCAGTCAGAATGTAGGCGAGATGGATCCCAAACATCTGAAGTTATGGTGAGTACATAACTAAAAGTTAATTGACATTATTAACTGGTTTAGTTTTCTGGTGTCATTCTAAGGGGGGTGCAATATTTGTTAACTTGAAAGGAGATGATCAAAAGACAATGCTGATTTGCCAGGGATGGTGTACATCTCTCCCCTCTAGGCTTTCAAATGTTAGCTAAAACATAGCCTAAAAAAGGCACTATGGGGGAAAAGACACTGCCAGACTGAAAATACTTCTAACATGCAAATCAAAACCAAGAAAATGTAAAGGTATTACTGTTCAATGCAAAATACTTCCAACATGCAAATCAAAACAAAGAAAATGTAAAGGTATTACTGCTCAATGCAAAATACTTCCAACATGCAAATCAAAACCAAGAAAATATAAAGGTATTACTGCTCAATGCAAAATAATTCCAACATGCAAATCAAAACAAAGAAAATCTAAAGGTTTTACTGCTCAATGCAAAATACGTCCAACATGCAAATCAAAAACAAGAAAATGTAATGGTATTACTGCTCAATGCTCAGAGTCTAAACAAAAAAACTCCATAGAAGCTCTCTTCACCCTAGAGAATGCGGATGTCTGTGCGGTCACTGAGACATGGTTTAAAGCCGCAGAATACACCGAGTGCAAGGTTGCAATGCTTACTACACATTTAAACAGGGACTAAAGGTGGAGGGGTATCTGCATCAAAAATAAATATTCCCCAAGGCTGGTCAAACAGGACAATGAACTTGAGCTGCTCTATGTTCATATCACCATAGGCAAAATTCAGTACCATTGCAAGCTATAGGTCCCCCTCTGTGACCCAGAAAACCCATACCATGTATTTAAACTTGTTAGAAATGCTAACCATCCAACCCAATACCACCATATTCATGGGTGACTTTAATTTACCCCACTATTAAGTTAGAATACTATATGACACCAAACGTACAGGCACAGAGATTCCTGGATTTTGTAAACACAAACTCCCTGAACCAGATAGTACACCAGCCGGAGTGCAGCCGTACTATATCTGGTCCTCACTAATATGGGGGAGTGCTGCACACCCCCTACTGTAATGTCAGACCACAAAGTGGTCTCCTTTGAAGTAAAAAATAAAACCTGGACCCCCCCCCCCAACTAAACCTGGAATTTTCAGGAACTACTCTAAGGCTAACCTCCAGCTATTAAGGGATAACCTGGCAAAATTTCAAGCCCCCATAAACCCTGAGAACATGGCTGCCTATGCCGAACTGTTCAGAGAAACCCTGGGCAAGCATGTAATAGCTGCTTAGCGGCAGCTGTAATGACTAGGAAGTACAGAACTAACTCAAAAACAAGCCAGCCTGGTGGAATCACAAAATCAATAGGCTGTGTAACAGGAGGAAGGAAAATCATGGCAGAAATTAGAAGGTGCTGCACCCAGCAGGGTAAAAGCACTGCCATCAAACTAAGCAAACATCTTGGAGGACAAATAGCTTACCAAAGCCAAATTTGGCTTCCCAGGCCAAGGACAACCACAAGGCATTCTTTAGCTATGTCTGCAACCTCAAACGCAATACACAGTTGTGTGCAGGGCTCATTGTAAATGGAGCAACCTATACTGGGCCTGAAGATTTAGCAAACCTACTACCTGATAAATTCAGCTCCAACTGTATCCCTCTCTCCCCCTCAACATTTTTCAAGAAATACCATCAAATATAACTCCCTTGCTATCACTAGGGAACAGGTCCTTAATGCACTCTCTCTGACCAAGAACACTGCATCAGTGATCCCAGGCAATATCCCAGGATGTCTTCTGAATAGCACGAAGCACAACCTATCAGGGCCTCTGGAAGTACTGTTTAACTATAGCCTCCAAACAAGCTTTGTACCTCATGAGTAGAAAACTGCAACAGTCATCCCTCTGCACAAAGGTGGGCTATCTACAGACCCCAGAAACTACAGTCCCATAAGTTTCACTAGTCATATATAAAACCATGGAAAGAATCATCATGGAAATGATCAGTAGAGATACATTAAACCTCCAGACACTGCACCTAGGCCAGTTTGCTTTCATTGAGGGGAGGTTATGCCTACTCAACCTGGTGGACTACTTTGAGAAGGTAACCAAAGCAATGGATGAGGGAAAAATGGTTTACAACTGCCTACCTTATCCTGGCCAAGTCATTTGACACAGTACCCCACTAGGGCATTAACTCAAGAGGTTAGGTACAAACTTGCATGTCACCAAGTGGGGAGCCAGCTGGCTCATAGGCAGGACCCAGGAAGTTAGACTTGGGAAGCCCACCTCCACAAAGAGGCCAGTCACAAGTGGAGTCCCTCGGGGATCAGTCCTTGGATCACTTTTTTGGCATTTAGTTCTCTGAAGTCAAGGCCAAAGTCCATGGTCTCTGGCTGACAAAATTTGCAGATTGCAAATTAGGAGCCATCATTGAATCCCACACTGACATAGATGTACTCCAAGAGGGGCTGACACAGACAACAGTCAAGCATGGACTAAAACGAAATGCCAAGAAATGCATAATAGTATCCTTTGGAAAGTCCTCCACCCCTGTTAACTCTCATATTGACAACACACCCTTTAGAGCCGACTCAGTAGTCAGGGACTTGGGGACACACACACATAATAATCTAGCCTTTGACCATCACGTGTTAAAAGTAATAAGGAAATCATTCTATGTTGTGCAGCTCATAAAGGTATGGCAAGTCATAGTCCCACTGTATTCAGTATTCATCAGACCTATCGAGTACAGTTCCCCTTTGGTATGCACCTAACCAGGCATGTCCAACAACTGGAACTTCCACAGAGGTTCCTCACTAAAATAATACAGGGAGTAAGTAAAATGTCCTGTGCAGACCACCTAATGGCCCTATCCCTATATTGTCTCCCACAGGCTTTTTAGGGGGAGATCTATGCCTGGCTTACATGGCACTGTCAGACCCCTTGCTGATGGACCTACTGCATAACCACAAAATAAACAGCACCAGAGTTACCTGTTCTAAAGATTTAAACCTTGCCTTTGATGCAAATAAGAACCTGCTGGAGAGACAGGTTTGTATCCCAGACACTACCCTGTCTATGGAACAGGCTCCCCATCCATGTGAAGCAGTTCCTGCCTAACCCAATTAAAGTCCAACTTGGACAATTGGATGAGGAACAGGAAATTCATCCCTAGTTTGGCACATGTGTCTCTAATGGACACAGGCAATCTGTAAATGTTTAATCTCCCAAGCCTCTGCTTACACTTATCAAGGGTATCAGAACTTGTCAGAGGTTTGGGATGCATGGCTAGGCTTAAAAGGGCCCTTGTGGTCGTTAGCCTAGTAAACACCTTTGAACCTATGGAAGAATAAACTTATCCTTAGGGATCTTATTCCTTCCAAACATTTTACTCCAGTTGCTGGGGCTCAAACCCTCTTGGGGGAAGAAAAAAAAAATGACAAAGCGAAACTGTGTTACTAAGGATTCGTGCAAAAGATACCCTAATTGTCCTACATGTTAAGTTGTCAATCTCGCCTTCATTCTTGCTTGATGAGTTCGGAGCCGATCCTCGGCTCCGACACGGCACTTTGCTAAGCTCGAGAGTCACTTTTACCAGCTCGAGGCAGCCCCATATCCCATGATGCAAGGCGGTAAGTATCCAGATCTCGTTTGCCGCTTCGCTGATGAGGTCCTCCTTTTACCAGCTCCTGGTAAGTGTTTAAATTTAAACTATTAGCCCCTTTTCAGATAAAAAGTATTTTTTCTTAGAAATCTTTCATTTTTAGTTAATTGTAAGCCCCTTTTTGACTAAATTTATTCTTCCTTCTTAATTTTTTTAGTCAGGCCTTCTTTCCCTCCCATCCCCCCCCCCCTCCCCCCCCATCAGGGTGTGTGTGTGAGGTTTTTTTTTACTGATTACTTTAATTTTAACTGTTTGATTGGGACTGTGTGTGTACATCTTCTGTATCCACTATGTCCAAAGAGCAGAGGGTCTCAGGCTTTAAGAAGTGTGACTCGTGCTGTCAAAAGATGTCTCTGACAGACGGTCACACTTGTTTATACTGCCTGGGACCTCTCCACCTGCAGGACTCCTGTGCAATATGTCACTCTTTTAGCCAGAGAGTCCTGCAGGAAAGGAGAAACAAGCTCATTTTAAGGGGACTCCTTAAACAGGAGGGCTCCCCGGCCAAATCGGCTCCGGGTAAGCCTTCCAAGACTTAGGCCCAGGCTTCTGTACCAAAGCCTTCGGCCTTGGCTCCAACTTTGTCGGAGTCGAGATCGGCTCCGGCTGGAGCCGATCCAACCTTGGCTAAGTCTTCGGCACTGATGGCTATCGGTGCCGATACTTCTATGGTCACCTTGGTGTCTGTTCCGAGTACTGGCTCCGACCACCATGTGGCCCAGGCTTCGGTGTCGGCGCCGACCAGCTCCGACACTGCTATTTTGATGCCTGCATCGGCTCCGGCTGGAGCCGATGCATCTAGATCTTCTCTCTGAGCTGAAACGTTATCGGCTCCGACTGGATCAGTGGGTTTGTTGGCTCCGATGGTTCCTTCGAGGAAGAGGTCCAGGTCCCCCTCTTTGGAACCGATTCTGTCGGCTCCGGCCTCACCTCTTCTTTTGGAACGGAGCCATCTGAGACGGTCATCTAGGTCGTCCAGGTTATCTGACCATGATTTAGAGAGGGTGGTAAGCAGATTATTGAAATCACAGGCACTGGCCCAGATGCTTCATAGTCCGTCTCAGCAGACGACTATTAGTCCACACCCCCTTCAAGTTCCTCCTTCGACTCTTCAGAGTTTGGAGCTGGAGTCTACGGGAATAGTTACGGCTATGGCTGAGGGGCAGATACCCCCTCCTTCTGCACCTTCAGCATCTACTCTTATCTCCTCCTCGAGACCTTCCTTGGAGGGATTCGGTGGTCGGGCTTCCCTGGTCTCCTCCGAGGGGGTGAGTGGCATCGGACCCTTGTCCGACCCCACTCTTCCCCTTGGAGCGTCGGCCTTGGTGAGCTCTGCTCCGACATCTGCCTCGGAGCCTTCCCTTTCGGTGGGCCCGGGAGTCAGTTTCTTTGGAACGGGTTCTCTCGGATCTCCCTGGGAGAGGGGCCTTCGAGGTGATGAGTGTGCTGGCCACTGGGCTCAGTCAGCAGTCTATTCCCTTAGCTCCTCCCTCTACAGTGCCTGTCGATATCTCTTCCATCTCTCTTGCTCCTGGACCTAGAGATCCACCACCTCAGGTTTCCCCACTGGGAAGAACCCCCTCTTCCGAGGATTCTCCTGACCAGTCAGGAGATCCTCCGCGCAAGAGGACTTGTAAGAGGAAACACCTGGACTCCCCTGAGTCTACCACTTCAGATACTGACTTAGATGAGTCAGAGGGATCCCCAAGATCCCCCTCTGAGGATGTCTCCTTTTCAGACATCCTAGAACTCCTAAAACAGAGGGGAAACTGGCCCTCCATAAATCCCTCCGAGGATGAGTCTGTATACCTAGAGGCGTTTGGATCTCGACCTTCCACCTCCTGGGTGTCTCCACCTTTCGACCCCCTTATGGAGGTTATTGCTCGAAAGGCTTGGGCTGCTCCTGATTCTGTAGAGCCAGTTCCTAGGAGGCCGTCTAAATTTATTACAGCCCCTTCTGAAAAGCAATTCCTTACAAAAGGTGTCCCTGTTGATGCCAGGGTGGTGGCGGCCGCCACTAAGAAGGAACTTGCAGATCCTTCCGTACCAGTCCATCCTCCTAATAAGGATTCTAGGACCATGGATAGGTATGGTAAGCGGATGTTCTCCGACCTTTGCCATGCGTTCGCTGAACTATTTGTCACTTCACCAGACTCCAAAGGGACATCCTTAAAGAACTAGGTGAAGTAGTGCAGGATCCTACGGCTGCAGGGGCTCAAGAAAAGATTGCTTCTCAGCTAGGAATCCTTAATTCTATAGCTAACTCCTCCATGCGACTGATCTCGTATGCAGCAGATGGAGCGAGTAGAGCTGCGGGTACAGGAGTGGCTCTTAGACGTCAATCTTGGATGCGGCTCTGTAATTTTGCAGATCCCTTTAAGGCATCCTTCACGAATTCTCCCTTTGATGGGTCAGCATTGTTTGGCCCTCAAGTGAAGGATACATTGACCAGGTGTGAGCAGGACGGCAAGACTCTTTCTGCCGTAGGGGTCCGTTTTTCTACCCCCTCTAGACCTTTCCCCAAAGGTCAGAAGGGCGGAAAAATGTGGTTCCGTAAATCCCAGGGAGTCACGCCAGACGCACGTGGTCAGTTTACCCCTAGAGGCAGAGGGGGTAATAACAGACGCCGCTCTAGAGGCAGAGGGGGTCCACAAAACCAGGGAAGCAGAGAGCCTCTCTCTGACAAGCCCTTCCAGCATCCCTGAGATGTTGCTCGACTGTCCATCCTTGGAGGCAGTCGGGGGAAGACTATCGCTGTACCCAGAAGCCTGGCCCTCTCTCAAGACAGATGGGTACAGTCGATCATATCCGAGGGTTACAAGATTCCTTTCGAGGAAAGTCCTTTCACTCACAAAAATTCCCTTCCAGATGTGCCACCCGGTCTAAGGGAAATTGCAAAGTTAGAAGTATCAAAGCTTCTACAAAAAAGGGCCATTCAGCCAGTTACAACAGACCATTCAGAGCCCGGAATCTACTCAAGATTCTTTTTGGTCCCCAAAAAGACGGGAGACTGGAGACCAATATTGGATCTCAGCAGACTCAAGTCTGTGAGAAAGACAAGATTTCGAATGGTCACACTTAAAAGGACAACTGGATGTGCTCAATAGACCTTCAGGACGCGTACTATCACATAAAAATATACAGACGCTCCAGAAGGTTTCTCCGCTTTCGGCTGGGGTCCAGTCATTTTCAATTCAGAGCCCTGCCCTTTGGTCTCACTACAGCCCCCAGAGTGTTCACCAAATGTATGGCAGTGGTCACGGCTCACCTGAGATGTCAAGGATTCCAGGTGTTTCCGTATCTCGACGACTGGCTCCTTTCAGCCACCACCAGGCATCAACTTCAAGCCAGGGATTACACCCTAAATCTCTGCACTCAATTAGGAATTTCGATCAACTACGAAAAATCCTCCTTATTGCCCTGCCAGTCTATTACTTTCATAGGCGCAAACTTAAACACTGTTCGGATGTCAGCAACCCTCACAGACCATAGAATCTCAGATATCCAAACTCACGTGCGGATCATCCTTGCCAGCAAAAAGGTGCAAGCCAGAATGGTTCTGAAGGTGTTGGGCCTCATGGCTGCGGCCATTACCCTTCTTCCCTTGGCCCGCTTCTACATGCGTCTTCTTCAATGGATGTTGTTCACCCAGTGGTCTTACCAACAACTTCCCATGCGTCACCAAATCCTGGTGACACAAATTTGCAAGAATCATCTATAATGGTGGATTTCTTCTCCCCAGATTCATCTAGGCAGACCCTTTGTATCCCCGACCCCGGTAGCCACAGTCACTACAGACGCCTCCCTGTTCGGGTGGGGGAGTCATTATCAGGGCAGGATGGTTCATGGGACGTGGCAACCGTTCGAATACCACCTGCACATAAATGTCCTAGAGATGAGAGCAGTGCTTTTAACGTTGCAAGCCCTCAACGACTTTCTTCCCTTGGGAACAATTGCAGTTCACACAGACAACATGTCTGTAGTATGGTATATCAACAAACAGGGCGGAGCCAAGTCCTACCCCTTGTGTCGAGAAGCTCTTAGACTTTGGCAATGGGCGATCTCCTCTAATCGGTTTCTGGTAGCAACGCATATCCCTGGGAAAACCAACATTCTAGCGGACAGATTGAGCAGAGCTATTCTCATGCCTCAAGAGTGGTCTCTCTCAAACAATCTATAGTAGAGGAGATTTTTCTAGAATGGGGCCTCCCGTGTTGCGATCTGTTTGCTACTCCCCAAAACAGCAAATGCCCAGACTTCTTTTCTCTCTTCCCACTGCCAGGCCATCCCCCCAGAGACGCTCTAACCCAGGATTGGCCCCAGGGACTTCTTTATGCCTTTCCTCCCTTTCCGTTGATTCCACAAGTACTCCAGAAAGCCACCGTTTTGAGAGCCAAAGTGATTCTCATTGCTCCCTATTGGCCTTGACAAATTTGGTTTCCGTTCCTCCATCGTCACCTATTGGTGCAGCCGTGGCATCTGGACCCAGTGCCAGACCTTCTGATTCACCAATCGGGTCAGCTGCATCGTTCTATTCCTTCTCTCAACCTCACAGCTTGGTTGCTCCACTTCCTTCCTTAGCCAGGCTTCCTATGATCTCTAATCCTGTTAGGGATATCATAGTGGCTTCCCTTAAATCCTCTACTAGAAGGATTTATACCAGCAAGTGGAAACGCTTCTCTTGTTGGGCAAAAGCTAAAAATATAGATCCCTTTACTGCCCCTGTTCAAGCAGTTTTGGATTTCTTAGCGGAAATCTTTCACTCTGGCTCTTCATCTTCCACGGTCAAAGTTCAGTTGGCTGCTATCTCGAACTTTCATGTCGGGTTTGCAGATCACAACATTGTCCCACAGGCTTTGTAGAGCCTTTCTAAAAGGAATTTTTCTCCTAAAACCTCCAGTCAGGAGTCCTCCTCCTCAATGGGACCTAAGTCTAGTGCTGACATCCTTAATTCTTCCTCCCTTCGAGCCAGCTGTTTCATGTTCCCTGAAATTTCTTTCATGGAAAACACTCTCTTCCTTGTTGCTATTACCTCGGCAAAGCGAGTGTCAGAACTTCATGCTCTCTCTGTTCGCCCCCCTTATTTGGTCTTCCACAAAGACAGGGTATCCTTGAGAACTAATCCAACCTTTTTGCCTAAGGTGGCCTCGAAAAATAATTTGAACCAATCTATTGACCTCCCTGTATTTTTCCCTAATTACTCAAACAGATCGGAACAAAAATTACATTATCTTGATGTTCACCGCCAACTCAGATATTATTTGGACAGAACAAAATAATTCAGGAAATCCGATCAGCTCTTTCTTATGCTGAAAATAAGAAAGGCCTTCCTGTCTCCAAAGTGACCTTATCTAGATGGCTTTCTTCCACCATCTCCGAAATCTATCAACTCGGGGGAAAACAGCTGTGCTCAGAACCAAAAGCGCATTCAACCAGAAGCTTAGCCACTTCCACAGCTTTTCAGGCTAGACTTCCATTAGACACTATTTGTGCAGCAGCCACTTGGGCCACTCCTCATACCTTTGTTTCTCATTACAAATTGGATTTGGCCTCCAGGGATAGAGCCAGTTTTGGCTCTACAGTCCTCAAGAGTCTGTTCCATTGAGCCACCCAGGATAGAGGTGCTAGGGACGTGGTCCCATCAAGCAAGAATGAAGGCGAGATTGACAGCTTAACGTTGAGAAGTTATGTACCTACCATAACGTTCCATGTTAGTTGTCTTCTCTCGCCTTCTTTCTTGCGACCCTCCCTCCTGCCCCCTGGCCTGGACAGACCTTTTTCCCCCTATATGGGAGATTGCTTCGTAATACCAGCTAGTTGTCTGGTCTTCCTTATAGCCCATCCTTTAGGCTTTTGCCTTACTTTCCTTCTGGGAAATTTTTTGTGCTAGGTGTTATTGCCTATAGGTACCAAACGAGATCTGGGTACTTACCGCCTTACATCATGGGATATGGGGCTGCCTCGAGCTGGTAAAAGTGAATCTCGAGCTTAGCAAAGTGCCGTCGGAGCAACCCATCAAGCAAGAAAGAAGGCGAGAGAAGACAACTAACATGGAACGTTATGGTAGGTACATAACTTCTCATTTGTCAAGTTTGGCTCCTTCAGAGCCACCGGCTAAATGTTTGAAAAAGTCAGAGCTGACCATTTCTGATCCAATTTCGAGTTGAAAGATCCGCCTCCAATCCATAATCCCCCTTTACTTATGGAGCCTGTCCCTTCCAGATTACCATATCCGTTAAACAGTTACCAAGGAGAACATTCTAGGTCTTCAGTGGTTTCCCATCTCCGATCCTCCAGGAGCCTGTCCAAAACAGATGTGGATAAGGATGGTGAAGCTTCTCAGGGCACAAATTCAAATGGGAGTGCTCCGCTCCAACCCCATAGTCATGAGAGCCTTCATAGATCCACACCACCTTTAGTATCTCCTCCTCTGATCCATCCTTCAGTTTCATAGCCATCTGATCCGAAATCCTTGGGGGAGTCTTCCTTGGATCTGAAGATTGTTGTTTCGTCAACTCCAGTAATTTCTCTGAGTCTTTTAGCTCCAAGTACATCAGAGCTAGAGGACTGTTGGAGCCTAAGTGTCATCACAGGCTCTGGGACATTGGAGTCAGTTCCAAAACTGTCAGAGCTGTCTGTTCCCTTTGGAGCATCAGCATTATATAGCTCTGTTCCAATTCTGTCCTCAGGTGGATTGTCTAAAGGACATTGGAGCTGATGATCCGACAGGGTCTTTTGTCAAATCTGTCTGTCTCCTTCCCCTAGGCATTCAGCTTTTGAGGTTGTGGAGAGAGTCTTCTATGCCTAGAGATCAGATGACCCTGTCCTGGTTGGATCAGACTTCATCCCATTTGGTTTTGTGACCTGAGCCTCATTCATCCCTTCCATCAAGGCAGCCTGTCTGAGCTATCCTCCAGTCCACCTGTCAGGGCATAATCTTTTCTGATACCTCCCTGGAGCAGCCCAGTGCAGGGGGTATCTCGGAAGAGAACATGTAAGAGGAGTCACTTAGACTCCCCACGAGAGTGTGTCACTAAAGATCGTGATTTTGATGAGGGAGAAGGGTCCTCCAGATCACCACCTGATATCTCCTTTGGAACTCTTTAAAGAGGTGGTCGGTCTCCCAGTAACATTTCTAAGAGGAATAATTGTTAGTAGAGACTTTTGGGTCTGGCCCATCAACCTCCTGGGTGACTCCATCCACTAATGAGCTTACAGATCTGGTTCTCTGTGAGGGTGGAAGGAACCGGACACCATTGAGCTTATTCCCAAGATACCAGACAAAATCTTTGCATCTCTATAAGACTGTCTGCCCTGGAGTAAAAAAGTGCCTGTTGATACCATGGTTGCTGCAGCAGCCGCGAACAAGGAACTAGCAGAACAGAGTTCCTCTGTCCAACTCTCCCCCCCCCCCCCTTACAGGGAGTCTAAGTCACTGGACAGGTTTGGGAAGCATGTCTATGCATCAGTGATTTTCTCTTTAAAGTCACTGAATTATTTGGTACATTTTACCAGGCTTATTTGGCATTTGTTTACCAGGAAAGTCCGACTGGGCATGAATCCTGTTTTCATCTGAGGCCTGGGAAGAAAAGCTCCAACTTTTATAGTTCAGTTAATAAACTACATAATATTATCAAATGAAGTGCAGTAACAAATAGAAGAATCGACATACAGAGTAAATATTCAGTCAGAAAATCATACATTGAATATTAAACAACAATCCTGATAAGGGTTTGTCCACAAGTGTGTAGACCACAAACACCTTCTTAAATGTAAAGTAACTGGCCTGAAGAACAAGTGCTAAAACCAAAACTAAGATGCTTAGAATAGCATGTAAATTTAATCGGGCTACTAACAAGCAGCAATAAGCACACCACAAAAATAAGGCAATAAAGTAGGAAGAATGCAATTACAGTACTAAAAACAGCTTAAGTGGAGAGGGAGGAAACAGAACATACAACAAGAAACTAAGGGGGTTGGCCTTCCCAGATGCGCTCTCTGTACTCAGTAGACTGAGCTGATGAGATGGGACAGGGAGGAGTGTCCAAAATCAAAGAAGCAATGGGGGTAGTCCTTCCCAAGTGATCTCACTGCACTCAGTTGAGTGAGCAAATGAGATGGGACTGGGGAGTGAACAAAATCAAATTTACAGCAGGGACAGGCAATTCCAAAGCCACCAGATAGATAGAATCCAACACAGCCAGGCAATTAGCTCTGCACAATTTCAGATATGCAAGTCCTTGTACCAGAAGTACAACAGAGAAAATAAACGTCAGGCAGTCAAATGAACACAGATGTTGTCCAGTAGCCAATACCTCGGGTGGGCTGACTCCACAGAAAGCAAAGCAACCCCCACCTGAAACTAGCTACAGAACTAACCCTGAGAAACAATGCGGGCAGAGGCCAACAATAAACAATGAATCAAATATATAAATGCAGTACAGTGCAAATCAAGTGCAAAAAAGATGTACTTCTATCGGTTTGGTATGTCAGATGGTTATAGAATCCAGCACAACCAGGTAATTAGCTGTGCTGTATCAGCTCCACATTTAAGAAGGTTTTTGTGGTATACATTCTTTTGAACAAACCCTTATCAAAACCCTCTCTCCATAAGTCTGTACAAGTATTCAGAACACTGTCTGGATAATTTCCACCAGTTTCTCCTGCCACTCTGGTTGACATGGGCATACTGAGACAGTGTAGTAACTACCTCATATTTACTGACAGCCCTCTTCTCCTAGCACGTAATTCTTCTACTTGCGAGAAATGCATCTACATTAGTAGCCTGAAATCCATGCTCTCTCATGCAACATTCAGTACTCCTGACAGGGAGGAGATTTCCAGTACAGCCACACCACTCACATCACGTAGCCAAGCACAACACACACCCACCTATGCAGAGGTCTTCAATAAAAACTTACCTAAATAGCAGAGGCCTCCAAAACACACAGACGTTCTGCACACAACACCAAGCACATCACACATCAGACAGCACACTAGTGTCTCACAAACACAGCCCATAAGGCAGAATAATAAACCATTACAGCCCAGAAGGCATAACAATAAACCAAACGTACTAGTCACTGGCAATTCAGTTGTGAGAGCCACTGATGTCCCCCTCACCAGGCTCTACAAGCAAGTCAGTTGTCTGTCTGGTGCCAGAATCCACCACATCATGCATGCAAAGTCTCACCACAACAAGTACAAGTATGACTCTTTCATTGTCCATGTGGGTGTGAATGACTTGACGTACCTCCCTGGACTATATGAAGAGAGACGTGTTTGAGCTCAGTGTGTGTCCCAGGCAGGTATGACCCTAGCCCTAAGCAGGATCCTACCTTCAAGAATGATACCACAATACCAACAATTGGCTTAGTTTCTGGTGTCATTTCAAGGGGAATCCAGTATCTGTCTGCTTGGGATGACATGGTTGACAGGTCTGGATACTTTGCCAGAGATGGCCTCCACCTGTCACCACTGGGATTCCAGATCCTGGCCAAGGCTCTCACCTGCCCACATTGTGCCTTTTTTAGGCAGTGTCCCAAAGACAAATCTTCCAACATAAAAAATCTGTCAGAAAACTAATTGAAGGTCATGCTGCTTAATGCTAGGAGTCTTAACTTGAAAATGCACTCAATAGAGGCACTCCTTGTCCTGGAAGACACAGATGTCTGAGTGATCACGGAAACTTGGTTCAGGGCTGTATAGAGCACCCCTTTCTTACCAGACAGTACATCATTACACACATTCCGATCTCAAAATGAGGTCAGTAAGACTAAGGGTGGTGGAGTCTGTCTTCATTAAGGACAGGCACACCTCCAGGCTGGTTTGCTAGCAAGATGCACTGGAAATACTCCAGGTGTAACTGACAGTTGGCAAGACACTCATCCGAGTTAGTCAACTGTAGACCTCCCTCCATGACTTGGGGCACCCACTCTTCTTACCTGGATCTACTTGACTCCATCAAGGTACCCCCTGACACCCTGATCTTTGGTGACTTTTAA
>NC_056746.1:117306199-117338936 GCF_019279795.1 Protopterus annectens | reverse complement strand
CTCTCTACCTCCTGCTTCCAGAAAATCTGATATTACAGGGTTCCTGACTCTCTCAAGTTCCTTTTTAAAAATCCTACTGTGGATCCTGAGACCATTTCACAGGGACCCAAGGACATTAAGGCTACTACTGCCAAAAATCCTACCCCCTCTGATAGAGATTCCAGGGCGCTGGATAGATGGGGTAAGAAGGTATACACTTCTGCAACTTTGGCCTTTAGGGCCTTAAACTGCCAGTTTCATATGTTGAAGTATCAGCAGCATATTATTGGATTGCTTAAACAGAAATTGATGTTGATTCCTGACTGTGCAGAAAGTAAAGATTTACAGGATTTAATGCATTCTGCTGAACAAGTTGGAAAAACATACTTTGTGGTGTGGTTTTGATTCACTAGAGGCATCTTGCAGGGCTGCTGTCACTGGGTCTGTACTTGGAAGGCATGCTTGGCTTAAGAAGCAATCTTTGCCAGATTGTGTTAAAGCTAAATTGCTGGATGCTCCCTTAAAACCAAGACAGTCTGGCAACAAAGCAGAAGTAGTACTTAAAAAGATGGAGGAAAAAGCTAAATCTATGCAAACCGTTAAAGATTTCCTTCAAGTACAGCCTCCCAGATTTAATAGGTATTGGCCCTCTGAAAATTGGTCCTTTCCTGCCTCTTCCAGGCCTTCAGTCCAAACTCAGAACCAGCAGAACACCCAGGCTTCAGGGCTAAGCAGTGGGGGGCTCCCATTTCCAAAGCAGGGAGTGGTAAGACCCCCCCCCCCTTTCATGGTAAACTGTCTCAGTGACTTAACTTTAAATCTTCCAAGCCCTGCACAACTGACTGTTCCCTTAGGGAGAAAGATTGCCCGGCAGGCACAAAATTGGGAACTCATTACCCAGGACGGATGGGTTTTAAATATTGTCTACCAAGGATACAGATTTCACTTTCACTCCTTACCAACCCCAAACGGTTGGCCAGACCTATCCCTCAAATCAGTGGTCGGAGGCTCAAAAGCAAATCCTTGCTCTCTTAAGCATAAGGGCTATTCAGCCTGTCCCAGAAGAGGAACGGGGACAAGGTTTCTACTCAAAACTTTTCCTGGTACCCAGAAAAGACAACTCCTGATGTCCTATATTGGACCTCTCTATCCTAAAGACATTTTGGTGATTCTAAAATTCAAGATGTTCTCTTCACCAGCTGCTTCCTATGCTAAGCAAATATGCCTGGTTGGCAACACTGGATTTAAAGGAAGCTTACCTGCACATCCCAATAAGGGAATCCTGCAGAAGATACCTATGCTTCAAAGCAGGATACATGCACTATCTGTTCTCTGCACTGCCCTTTGGCTTATCTACTGCGCCCAGGGTATTCACAAAGTGCCTAGCTCCAGTCATTGAATTTTGCAGGCAAAGAAATATCCAAATATATCCATACCTGGACAATTGTCTAATTCATGCAGAAAACCAGGGCATACTATTGAATCATCTGGTGTTTGTACAGAAATTGCTAACTTCCCTGGGGTACACTATAAACAAAAAGAAATCACTAATTGTACCCTGCCAACAAATTGTATTCCTGGGAGCAAGCTTGAACGCAACTTCCCAGTTGGCTTTTCTCACGCCAGAAAAACAAGTTCATTTGACAGCCTACTTCAAACTACTGGCCACAAAGACCCAGCTATCTGCAAGGAAAGTACTGCAAGCCCTGGGGTTCATGGCCTTGCATTCTACTAATTCCATATGCAAGACTGCATATGACGAAACTACAATGGTATCTAAAAAGCCTATGGTGTCAGCATTCTCAGGATCTAGAAGCAATGATTCCTATCACTCCTTGTCTACAGATAATTCCTTTGGTGGGCAGACGCCTGTCACTAAAACAAGGGGCTGCCATTCACTCTACCCCCTGCTGCCCAAACCCTAACAGACACATCAGACTATGCATGGGTGGCTCACTTGGCAGGGAAGTGCATTCAGGGCAAATGGAGCCCAAGTCAAATGCACCTGCACATCAATCAGAAAGAAATGTTAGCTGTACAGAATGCCCTGACAGCCTTCAAGGACCACATCCTTCCAGGACAATTAATGGTAAAGACGGACAACACCACTGTTATGTGATACATAAATAAGCAGGGGGGGACCCACTCATACCCTCTCTGCAGACTAGCCATGGCTCTGGAACACAGCCTTGAGCTACCAAGTGCACCTACAAGCTCAGTTCCTGCCAGGAAAGATAAACACACTGGCAGACGATCTAAACAGAAATCTCATGAACCAGCACGAGTGGAACCTAGAACCAAAGATATTCAACATGTTGAGAAACAAATGGGGAGCCCAGATATAGACTTGTTTGCCTCCCCCCAGAACTACAAATTGAAAAAATTTTGCACAAGGACTCCCCACAAACAAGCTTGGAAATTGGTTGCCCTGTCCTTCACCTGGAAAAACCTATCAGTTTATGCCTTTCTCCCTCTGCCTCTTCTCTCCAAAGTACTACTAAAGATCAAACAGGACAAACCAAGGACGATACTGATTGCACCAGACTGGCCACGCCAACACTGGTGCCCCCTTTTGCGCAGTGTCACTGCTAGCACCATGGTACCTGCCTCAGACCCCTGTCCTGCTGTCACAGCAGGAGGGCCAGATTCTGCACCCACAGCTTCAAACCTTGAACCTGGCAGCCTGGCTAATTACCTGATCTCTCCATTACCATCCCTCAGTAAGCAAGTATTGAATGTCATTTTGGAGGCAAGGCGGCCTAGTACTAGAAAATCCCACGCCGAAAAATGGAATGAATTCTGTTCCTGGAACCAAACTCAGAGGATGGACACAGCAGCGCCCAATTTACCTCAGATTCTTCAATACTTGAGATGCTGCACAAGGGCCTTTCCTTTTCCTCCTCCCAAAATTCATGCCTCAGCCATTTCAGCTCATTACAACACTGAACCACCCCTCTTCACTCATCCACTGCTGAAGCAGTTCCTCAGAGGGGTCAAAAACTTAAGACCACCCAGGAGAGCTCCTACCCCAGCCTGAGACCTTAACTTTGTGATGGAAAAACTCACTCTACCTCCTTTTGAGCTAGCTGCAAATGCAGAGTTGAAATTCCTTTCTTGGAAAACAGGCTTCCTTTTAGCCATCACTTCAGCTAGAAGGGTGTCTGAATTGCAGGCCCTCATGGCAGTAGAGCCTTTCATCATTTTTCATGCGGATAGGGTGGCCCTCGGGGCCAATCCCTCCTTCATGCCCAAGGTGGTATCCAGTGTGGCCCTGAATCAGTCCATTAATTTGCCAACCTTCTTTTCTAATCCACAGAGCAAAGGGGAACAGATACTGCACTCCTTAGTTGTGCTCAGCTTAGATTTTATTTGGACAGGACTAAGCCTCTCAGGAAATCTGAACTGCTGGTTGCATTTGCTACAGGGGCATGGGGGAAGGCCATTTCTAAGTGGATAGGCCATTGCATTAATTTCTGCTATAAAGACCTTGGAAAGCCTATCCCACTGGGAATTAGACCACATTCGACCAGAGCTGCATCTACCTCTGCAGCCTTTCTCAGAGGTGTCCCTACCAGGGCCATCCTAGAAGCTGCTACCTGGAGTTCTGTACATACCTTCACCAGGCATTACCATTTGCCAATTTTCTCTAAATCCAGGGCTAGCTTTGCCACTGCAGTCTTGCAGGGCCTTATAGCTGGTCGTAATGCTTTCTAATTTCCTCCTTCCATCCTTAGCTTTGGAAATCTACACTTACCATAAATGTAGATGCTCGAGTGTATTCACTGTTGCAGTCCTAGATGTTAATCATGTTTCACTGTTGTAGTCATTACACTTGGGTTATCCTGCTGGCAGGCTACCCGCAGTCAGCCTGAATTCCAAAGTCTTGGTCTGGTGTCGGTTGCTGTCGCCTCTTCCTTGACGTCAGTACGCCAGGGGGTATAAAAGATGCAGCAGACGCCATTTTCTTCAGTCTTTCTTGCTGCGCGGTGCCCGAAGCAAATGCAGTTCGCAAGTGCCGGTCGGCCGACTCGTGAGATTTTCAAAATCAAATTTCAGATCTGAAGTCTTCATAAGTACCCCGTTGGGGAAACTATTTTCTTGCTCCAATGTCAGAAAAAGTTAACAATTGTATTTCTTGTGGGAAGCAAATACCTCATAAGTGTTTTCATTCTTACTGTATTCCTTGCCTAGGCCCTGATCACGATGTTGCTAGTTGTTGGTTTTGTGCTAGATTTAACCAATGCACTATTAAGAGTCGGAACGATTTTGCCTTTCATTACTTTGGCCGAAGGTTTAATTATATAATGCCGTCGGAACAGCCGATGACCGGAGTTTATAAAAAGCGCAAGGAAAAGGACAGGCATCTGAGGTCCAAAACCGACGATGAGGCCTCTGCTAGGCCAGTCGCCGGTTCTCAGTGAGGTGCTTTTGCAGCCCCTGACGCCCGCCACCTCAGAACCACAGGCCGCTTCCAACTCCCACGTGGAGCCGACTAGGCCTCTGGATACTCAAGGTATTGGACTGTTGGAAAATATTCCCTCAGATGGGTCCGGAGCCGCTGAGCAGGCATCGGCTTTTTAGGATGTTTTCAGACCTACACAATTATATGTCAAGCCAACATCAGCCTCAAAGACTAAAACAGTTCTAAAGACAAAGAAACAAGTACAGCATTCTCCTGGACAGACTTCCATGCCTAAGAAACAGATGCTTAAGATGGCCGAAGACCTAATTACTATGATCAGGGGTTCCCATCCCCCTCCTGATGAGGCCTAGGCAAGAGACAGAATATGACTCTTCTGATCAGGTTTCAATTTCCTCTGATTCCTCTTCTGAACAGGGATACTCTTTTCCTCCCTATGAGGATTCTGCTGCTGAAGAATCAATTCCTTGAGCCTCTCCTCCTGAGGAGTATTCTTTTGGGGAAACCCTGCATACCATGAGGGAACATTTTCACTGGGAGAGCCAAGATTGCTCAGAATCTAAGAAAAGGCTCAGACTTTCTTTTACTACCTCAGCACAGACTTCTTGCTATTCCACCTGTTCTAGACAATGTAGATGTATTTTCAGAGTCCGGCCTGTCTCCTGACTCTTTACCCCCTGCACCTGCTAAGCCAGATATTACAGGGTTCCAGACTCTCATAAATTTCTATACAAGAACCCTGCTGCTGACCCAGAAACTATTTCTCAGGGTCCCAAAGGGGTCAAGGCTTCCACTGCAAAAAAACCCTGTCCCCTCTGATAGGGATTCTAGGGCTCTGGACAGATGGGGGAAAAAAGTTTACACTTCTGCTACCTTTGCCGTAAGGGCTTAAAATTGTCAGTTTCATATGCTTGAATATCAGCAATACTTAATGTCACTGCTTAAACAGAAAATGTTGACAAATTCTGAATATTCTGATAAGGAAATGTAGGATTTATTGCGTGCAGCTGAACAAGTGGGAAAGCATACTTTGCAATGTGGATGTTCTTCGTCTTCCCTTGCTGCAGTCCTGACAATTGGGTATAGTCCGCGTCCCAGTCGGCCCGAATACCAGAGTATAAGGCTGACGTCGGTCATGGCGCCTTAGACTGACGTCAGTACGTCAGGGTACTAATGCGCATGACCGACGCCATTTCCTCAGTCTTTTTTGCCGCATGGTCCGATGCAGAAGCAATTTTGCGAGTGCAGGTTGGCGTTCTGAGATTTTCCGAAACCGGAGTTTCAGACCGAATACAGAGTTGGCTAAGTAACCCGTTAGAACATTTTGGTTTTCTTGCCTCAGTATTTAACCGGATGTCAGAAAAAGTGAATAACTGTATTTCTTGTGGGAAGCAGATACCGCATAGGGATTATCATACTTTGTGTATACCTTGTTTAGGGCCTGAGCACGACGTTGTTGGTTGCCGCTCTTGTGCTAGATTTAACAAGCGCACTATTAAGAGGAGGCTTGATTGTGCTAGGTTAGTGTTTGGGAAGCGTTGCAATTATACTATGCCGTCGGATACTCCGGCGCCTGCTTCATCTAAGAAGCGCAAGGACAAAACAGTGAAGTCTAGGGGTGAGGAACCGGCAGTCCCGGACGTCGGTCCTTTAGAAGGCTCAGGGAGCCAGAGGTTTTGCCAGGAGTCTCTATGGAGTCTCAGGCAGATACTTTACTGTTACAGGATGTGCCCTCTCAGGAGGTAGGCCAGGCTGAGGGGCTTCTCAGGTAACTGTTCTTCCCTCTCTTCCCAAGGTAGTTAGGGCCTCTCCTTCTGTTGCCAAAGCTTCTTTTAGAGGAAGGCCAAGTTCAGCTTCTGTAGGGGCTTCTCCTAGCATTTCGGCTCTGTGCCTAAGAAACATATGCTTAAAATGGCAGAAGATTTGATTACTCTGATTAGAGGTTCTATGCCCCACCTGATAAGAGGCCTAGGGTGGAACAGGAGTTTGATAGTTTTGAACAGTGTTCACAGGCTTCAGAGTCTTCTGTGGAAGACTTGCAAGAGTTTCCTACTTATTCTGATTCTGATGTGGATGATTCCACTCCTTCAGCTTCTCCTCCTGAGGATTTTTCATTTTCAGAGACTCTTCACTCCATGAGGGAGCACTTTAAATGGGAAGGCCAAGATTACTCTGACTCCAGAAAAGGCTTAGGGAATTCTTGTTTTGCCCCAGCATAGGCCCTTAGCTATTCCTCCTGTGTTGAATGTGGTGGAGGATGTTTTGCAGAGGCTTCTCTGAACCCTGATTCCTTGCCTCCTGCTCCTGTTAAGCCTGATAGGTATTATAGGGTGCCCAAGCTCATAAGTATTTGTTTAAGAGTCCCAGGGCGGACCCAGAAACTGTTTCTCAGGGGCCTAAAGGTGTTAAAGCTTCTGTGGTTAAAAATCCTGTACCCTCTGATAAAGAGGCAAGGGCTTTGGATAGGTGGGGTAAGAAAGTATATACTTCTTCCACTCTAGCCATGAGGCGTTGAATTGTCAATTTCATATGCTGAAATATCAGAATTATCTCCTTTCACAATTGAAATCTAAGGTGGATGCTTTGGCGGAAGGTATTGAGTGTAAAGAATTGCTGGATTTGGTTCATGTGTCTGAACAAGTGGGTAAGCATTCTTTGCAGTGTGGTTTTGATGCTGTTCAGGCCTCCTCGAGGGTGGCTGCTACTAGTTCTGTTCTTCGCAGACATGCATGGTTGAAGGATCAGAATTTAGCTGAGCATGTTAAGACCAGGATTTTGGATGCTCCTTTACAGTCTGATGTGTTGTTTGGACCGCCTGTGGAAGCAGTTTTAAAGAAAATGGAGGACAAAGCTAAGTCTATGCAGACTGTTAAAGATTTTTTGCAGGTGCAGCCTCCAAAGTTTAGTAGAAATTGGCCTGCTAAGGGGTGGACGTATCCTGCTTATGGTTCCCAGTCTAGGGGTAGGTCTAGACGTGGTAGGGGCAGGGCTCAAGGTTCGTTTAGGCCTAGATCAGACAGTTCACCTGCTCAGACTTCTGGTGAGGGCAGGGGTCAGTCCTTTCGTAAGCAGAACCAATGACCTGCCTTTTCAGCTGCCAGTGGACTCTCGCCTGGCAGCTCCTTTGGGAGGAAGATTGTCTCTTTTCAAAGAAAATTGGGATTTAATCACTCAAGACAGATGGGTGCTGGATATCATTCATCACGGGTACAGATTTTATTTCCACACAATGCCCCCTTTCAAAGGCATGCCAGATGTTCCTCCTCCACAAAGAAAAGAGGCTCACAAGCAAGTTTCTCAGTTACTCCAGATAGGGGCTATTCAGCCAGTCCCTGTGTCAGAAAGGGGCTTGGATTTTATTCTCGCCTGTTCCTAGTACCAAAGAAGGGGAACACGTGGAGACCAATTTTGGATTTATCTATCCTCAACACTTATCTGGACATTCCCAAGTTCAAGATGTTGACGTTACAGCAACTGTTACCTCTGCTGGGCAAGGATCACTGGATGGTAACTTTGGATCTCAAGGAAGCTTACCTTCATGTGCCCATAAGGCTAAGTTGCAGAAAGTATCTGCGGTTTCAACTGGAGATTTTCATTATCAGTTCTCTGCATTGCCCTTTGGCTTATCTACTGCCCAGAGTATTCACAAAGGTTCTGGCTCCAGTGATAGCTTACTTCAGGCTTCAAGGCATTCAAATTTATCCTTACTTGGACGACTGCCTGATTCTGGCTCAAGAAAAGGAACACCTTCTACAGCATCTGGAATATGTCATAGCAGTGCTAAGATGCCTAGGGTATTCTGTGAACGAAATAAAGTCCAGTCTAGTACCCTCTCAAGACATGTGCTTTCTGGGTGTGAGACTGAATACAGCAGCCCAGATGGCCTTTTAACCCCGGACAAACAAAAGAGTCTGTCACTTTACTTCCACCAACTATCTCATCAGTCCGTGCTGACTGCAAGGACAGTCCTTCAAGCATTAGGGTTCATGGCATCTTGTATTCTGGTGCTTCCCAATGCCAAACTGCATATGAGGAAGCTGCAATGGTATCTCAAAATGTATGGACACAGCACTGCCAAGATTTGGACACTGTCATTCAAATAATACCTTGCCTTCAAAAGGAATTCTTGTGGTGGGCTCAGGAATGTCACCTAAACAAGGGACTCTCTGTGACCCGGCCAGAGGCGAGTCAGATTTTAACGACAGATGCCTCGGACACTGCTTGGGAGCTCATCTAAATGGAAAGTGGATACAAGACAAGTGGCCTGCCAGACTACAGCATCTACATATCAACATGAAGGAGATGTTAGCAGTCCAGTTTGCATTGATGGCGTTCAAGGAGTTACTTCTTCCAGGGCAGGTGTTGATTCTGACAGACAACACAACTGTCATGTGGTACATCAACAAGCAAGGGGGAACACATTCTTATCCTCTATGCAGGCAAGCAATGATTTTATGGGAGATCTGCGTTAAGCCTGCAACTGACTCTTCAGGCAAGGTTTCTGCCAGGAGCACAGAACTCCCTAGCAGATGTATTAAGCAGACAAATCATGGATCCCCACGAGTGGAAACTGGATCTTCATGTATTTCAGAAATTGACAGTGTCATGGGGAACTCCAGACATAGATCTGTTCGCTTCTCCACTAAACCACCAGCTGCCAAAGTATTGCACAAAGGGGTTTCATCACACAGCTTGGAAAGTGGATGCTCTGTCTTTCAGTTGGAAAAACCTTCATGTCTATGCCTTTCCACCTCTACCTCTTCTTCCAAAGGTATTACTAAAGGTCAGACAGGACAGGCCAAGGATGATTTTGATAGCTCCAGATTGGCCTCGGCAACACTGGTACCCACTTCTAAGGAGTCTTGTAAAGAAGCCTCCATGGCCTTTACCTCTGATTCCTCATCTGTTATCTCAGAAGGACGGTCATCTGCTCAATGTCAAGCTTCAATCTCTTCATCTCACAGCTTGGCATATTCTGTGTTGAAGCATGGTAGGTCTCAGCTTCCTCAACAAGTTTTAAATGTGATTATGGAAGCTAGAAGGCCTAGTACTAGGAGAGTGTACGCAGAAAAATGGAAGAGATTTTTATTTTGGAGTACAGCAAAGAATTTGGAGATTTCAGAGCCTAATTTGAGTGTGGCTCTTCAATATCTTACTGAATTATTGGACAAAGGTTTGTCTTTCTCTTCCATAAAGATTCATGCTGCAGCAATTTCAGCTCACTATGATTGTGACCCACCTTTGTTTTCATCCTTTGTTCAAGCAGTTTCTTAGAGGGGCAAAGAATATAAGACCCCCACGTAGAGCTCCTACTCCTGCTTGGGATCTCAATTTTGTGTTGGAAAAACTTACTCTACAACCTTTTGAGCCTGCAGCTACTGCTGAATTGAAATATTTGTCATGGAAGACTGCTTTTCTGTTGGCTATTACTTCTGCAAGAAGGGTATCTGAGTTGCAGGCCCTTATGGCAGTAGAGCCCTTTTTGATTTTCCATAAGGACAGGGTATCATTACGTACTAATCCTTCCTTTATGCCTAAGGTGGTTTCTAGTGTGGCTTTAAACCAAACTATTCATTTGCCTACGTTTTTGCAGATCCTCAAAATAAAGGGGAAAAGATTTTGCACACTTTAGATGTACACAGGCAATTGCGTTATTATTTGAGCAGGACTAAAGATTTTAGGCAGTCTCAGCAGTTACTTGTTTCTTTTGCTTTAAGTTCACAGGGCAAGCCTGTGTCAAAACAAACTATTTCTAGGTGGATTGGCTTTTGCATTGCATTTTGTTATTCCCATCATGGCAAAGAGGTTCCAGCTGGGATTAGGCCTCATTCCACTAGGGCTACTGCCACTTCAACAGCATTTCTAAGGGGTGGCAACTAAGGATATTCTGGAAGCAGCTACTTGGAGTTCAGTGCATACTTTCTCTAGGCATTATCACCTGCCTATATACTCTAAGACTAGAGCTGGTTTTGCCACAGCTGTTTTACAAGGCATGTTGTCAGCTCCTGCTACTTTATAATTTGCCAGCCTCCCTTACCTCTGCTTTGGGATTCTACCCAATTGTCAGGACTGCAGCAAGGGAAGACGAAGAACATAGTACAGTTTTGTACCTACCATAAATGTAGATGTTCGAGGATTCCCTTGCTGCAGTCCAATTTACCCTCCCTCCTTCCCTCTGTGTTTCAGGGTGGTTGTGTAGGTGAGTTTACATGCTTATATTTTTTGTATATATTACTGTATATATTGTACATGTTTTTTGGTGCAGGTTGTTTTTGGGACTTGTCTTTTTGGGTCTTCTGACATCTGGGGCAAGAAAAGACTGAGGAAATGGCGTCGGTCATGCGCATTAGTACCCTGACGTACTGACGTCAGTCTAAGGCGCCATGACCGACGTCAGCCTTATACTCTGGTATTCGGGCCGACTGGGACGCGGACTATACCCAATTGTCAGGACTGCAGCAAGGGAATCCTCGAACATCTACATTTATGGTAGGTACAAAACTGTACTTTTTGATTCACTGGAGGCCTCTTGCAGGGCCACTGTTACGGGTTCGGTCATTAGAAGGCATGCTTGGTTAAAGGAACAGAATCTGCCTGATCATGTTAAAGCAAAATTATTGGATGCTCCATTACAGCATGATACTTTGGTGTTGAGGCAGAAGAGGTGTTGAAGAAAATGGAGGACAAAGCGAAATCCATGCAGACAGTTAAGGATTTCTTACAGGTACAGCCACTCAGATTTAGCAGGAACTGGCCTACAAAGAATTGGTCCTTTCCAGTGTCAGGCTACAAAGAGGCAGATACAGACGCCCCAGAGGCAGATCCCAGCCCCAGGGCTCATACAGGCCTAAGCAATGGGGTGCTTCTACCTCCAAATGCAGCGAAGACAAATCACAACCTTACAGAAAACAGTCCCAATGACTTTCCTCTGCCAGAACCGCACTTTTCTTTTGGCAGCCCCCTTAGGGGGAAAACTAGCACTTTTTCACCAAATTGGCACATATTACCCAGGACAAATGGGTCTTGAAAACAGTGTCTCAGGGCTACAGGTTCCACTTTCACACCCTGCCAAGGGCAAAATGTATGCTAGACCTGCCACACAATCAATGGGCAGAGGCACAAACAAGTTTCATCCCTTATGGACATGAGGGCCATTCTACAGGTACCACAACAAGAGCAGGGACAAGGATTTTTTACTCAAGACCTTTCTTGGTGCCCAGAAAGGACAAAGCCTGGAGACCAGTACTGGGACCTGTCTATTCTAAACACATTTCTGGACGTTTCAAAATTCAAAATGTTTACTCTGCAGCAGCTTCTGCCCATGCTGGACAAGAAGGCTTGGCTCGTAACTTTGGACCTAAAAGAGGCATACCTGCTTGTCCGAATCAGACAATCTTGCAGAAGATACCTCAGATTCATTGCTGGCTCAATGCACTACCAATTCTCTGCACTGCCTTTTGGCTTATCTCCTGCGCCCAGGGTCTTCACAAAGTGCCTGGCACCAGTAATTGCATTTTGCAGACAGAGGAATTCAAATATATCCTTACTTGGACGACTGCCTTATTCAAGCAGAGAACAAAGACATTCTACTAAAGCATCTGTCATTTGTAAAAAGATTACTAATTTGCCTAGCATACACAGTAAACGAAAAGAAATCAAAACTAGTACCCTCTCAAGAGATAATATTCCTGGGTGCAAGCTTAAATACAACTGCCCAGATGGCTTATCTCACACCAGAACAAACAGGCAACTGACTTCTTACTTTAAATTGTTGGCAACAAAGACCCAGTTATCTGCAAGAAAAATTCTGCAGGCTTTGGGCTTCATGGCATCCTGCATTCTGCGAATTCCATATGCCAGACTGCATATGAGGAAACTACAATGGTATCTAAAAAGTGTTTGGACTCAACATTACCACAGCCTGGAAACAATAATTATCCTCATTCCCTGCCTGCAACAGGAGTTTCGATGGTGGGCACAGGCTTGTCACCACAACAAGGGGCAGCCATTCATTTTACCCACAGCCAGGCAGACGCTAACAACGGATCCATCAGATTATGCCTGGGGGGGACCACATGGCAGGAAAATGTATTCGGGGCACATGGCCCGCAAGCCAGATGCATCTTCATATCAATCAAAAAGATGCTAGCTGATGTCCTTCAAGGATGCATCTGCAGTCATCACATATGGGTTGTCCTGCCTCAGGCAGCCCTTCGGTCGGCTGGATTCCAAAGTCTGGGTCCGGTGTCGGCTGATGTCACCCTTTCCCCGACGTCAGAGCGCCTGGGGTATAAAAGCATCAGCCGACGCCATCTTCCTCAGTCTTTCTTGCTGCGTGGTGCCCGAAGCAGAAGCAGTTCGCAAGTGCCGGTCGGCCAGCTCCTGTAATTCAGCTACCGAAGACTTCAAAAGCTAAGTACCCCGTTGGGGACTCTTTCTTGCCTCAGCCTATGTCAGATAAAATTAATAATTGCTTAACTTGTGGGAAATAAATACCTCATAAGGATTTCCACTCTTACTGCCTCCCCTGCCTAGGCCCAGACCATGACGTCTCGGCCTGTTCAGCCTGTGCTTCCTTCAACTAACGCACTCTTAGACGTCGGGCGGAGTTTGCAGAGGAATTTTTTGGGGCTAGTTTTGCTTACAATATGCCGTCGGAGACTCCGACTTCCCATTTAATTAAGAAACGGAAGGACAAGGACCAACACACGCGGGCCACGGTTTCGGCTGAAACCACGGCCAGGCCTACCGCGAGTGTCTCTGTCTCGGCTGAAACAGAGTCCTTGGTACTTCCGACCACCGAAACCGCTTTACCGACAACCTCGGCCCCGGAGGCCCCTACAGAGTCGGTTATTGAATTTCCATCAGAAACCGGTTTCCTGGAACCTGCCGACACCATTCCCCTAGACAAAACTACTCCAGCACGTGGTGCAGCCAGGCCTCCTGCATCCATGTCCATAAAGGCATTTTCTAGGGCTAAAGCTGCTAAACACTCAAAAGCTTTGCCTCCCAGGAATATTCCTCAGGGACCCTCTACAGGTTCACAGATCCTAAGTTTAGCAGAGGATCTTATTTCCTTAATTAAGGGCTCACAGCCTCATCCGGACAGGGGCTCTCAACCTCCTGCAGATAAAAGGCCCAGGGTTGAGCCCTCTGATCCCCACTCCTCAGATGAGGCCTCTGATGGCTCTACTCTCTCGGACTACCAGGAGGAGGTTTTTTCGGCCTACGAGGATTCTGATGCAGAGGAATCTATCCCCTCGGCCTCCCCTCCTGAAGAGCTTTCCTTCGGGGAGACACTTCACACTATGAGAGAGCATTTCCAATGGCAGAGCCAGGAATTCTCTGATTCCAGGAAAAGATTAAGGACTTTCTTGCATTTGCCTCAGCATAGACCCTTGGCTATTCCTCCTGTTTTGAATGTCATTGATGTGTACTCTTGAGTCTAGTACAACCCCTGACACTCTTCCTCCGGCTCCAGTCAAGCCCGATAGGTACTACAGGGTCCCGGACTCGCATCTTTTCCTTTACAAGGCCCACTCTGCTGATCCAGAAACTATTTCCCAGGGCCCTAAAGGTGTTGCAGCTGCCACTTCTAAAAATCCACTCCCCTCTGAAAGGGAGTCCAGGGCTTTAGAGAGATGGGGTAAAAAAGTGTATACTTCTGCTACTCTTTCTATGAGGGCTTTAAATTGTCAATTTCATATGATACAGTACCAAGAGTATTTGTTGGATGAATTGCATAAAAAACTGTCTTCACCTGAACCCCTAGATCGCAAATCACTTCAGGATCTGGTACATAACTCCCAACAGGTTTAGCAACCATTTCTTGCAGTGTGGTTATGATGCATTGGAAGCTTCATGTAGGTCAGCTATGACAGGTGCAGTCATACGTAGGCATGCTTGGCTGAAGGAACAATCTCTGCCAGACCATGCTAAAGCAAAGCTTCTGGATGCTCCACTGGAGAAGCAAAAGTTATTTGGCTCCACTGCTCAGGAGGTCTTAAAGAAATTTGAAGAAAAGGCAAAATCTGTACAAACAGTAAAAGATTTTCTCCAAGTCCAACCACCAAGATTCAGCAGAAATTGGCCTTCCAAGAATTGGTCCTTTCCAGACAGAGAGATTTCAGAGAGGCAAGAATAGGCGTGCCAGAGGTAGAGGGCAAGCTAGAGGCTCCTACAGAGGACGTCAATGGCAGCCTCCCAACCAGAGAGGTAGTGCAGGACCTACAACTGCTGCACAAGGACAGACTCAATGACTTTATTTTGACACTGCCAAGCAGGGCTCAATTGGAAGCACCTTTGGGCGGAAAGCTTTCTTTATATTCAGAAAATTGGCACAGTATTACAAGGGACAAATGGACACTACAAATAATAGACAAAGGATACAGGTTCCATTTTCACACATTACCAAAAAGAAAAGGCATGCCAGACCTGCCACCGAATCAAAGGGCAGAGGCTTTGAAACAAATCTCCAGCTTAATGCAAATGAAAGCTATAGAAAAGGTTCCTCTCTCAGAACAAGGCCAAGGATTTTATTCCAGACTATTCCTTGTTCCAAGAAAAGAATAGCAATGGAGGCCTATTCTCGACTTGTCCGCACTGAATACTTATCTCATTGTGCCAAAATTCAAAATGCTGACTACAGCAACTCCTTCCCATGCTGGGCAAGGGGTCTTGGCTGGTAACTCTAGACCTCAAGGAGGCATACCTGCATGTCCCTATCAGACAAAGTTGCAGAAGACACCTCAGATTTCTTGCAGGTTCAGAGCATTATCAATTCTCAGCATTGCCCTTTGGCTTATCTACTGCGCCCAGAGTATTCACGAAATGCTTGGCATCAGTAATTGCACACTGCAGACTTCAAGGGATTCAAATATACCCATATCTGGACGACTGCCTTATACAAGCTGACAGTCAACAAACTTTGGTAAAACACTTGAATTATGCCATCCACTTACTTCAGGCCTTGGGATATATAGTCAACATGCACAAGTCAAGACTTGTTCCATCCCAAAGAATAACTTTTCTGGGTGCAAATCTAGATACAACCACCCAAATGGCTTTCCTCACAGAAGAAAAACAGTCAACTACCGGATTACTTCAAAAATCTGTCAAGACAAACTCAGCTAACTGCAAGGAAAATCCTGCAGGCCCTGGGTTACATGGCTTCTTGCATTCTCCTAATTCCACAAGCAAGGCTGCATATGAGGAAACTACAATGGTACCTAAGGAGTTTATGGATTCAGCACAGTCACAGCTTGGAAACTTTGATACCACTCATTCCATGCCTTCAAAAGGAATTTCTGTGGTGGGCTCAAGCAAGCCAGTCAAACAGGGGTCTGCCCTTCAGCAAACCAATAGCCAGCCAAACCATTACAACGGACGCTTCAGACCACGGATGGGGAGCGCACATGGAGGGCAGATGCATTCAAGAACTATGGTCACAAAAAGAGCTACGCATGCACATAAACCAAAAGGAAATGCTGGCAGTGATACATGCAATCGAGGCCTTCAAACTCTTTCTGCATGAAGGCCACCTGCTAATAAGGACAGAACACCACAGTTATGTGGTACATAAACAAGCAAGGAGGCACCCATTCCTACCCTCTTTGCAGACTGGCAATGAATCTATGGGAACTTTCCTTGAAAATCAATATAGAGCTACAATCCCAGTTTGTGCCAGGAAAGGACAATATACTGGCGGACAGCTTAAGCAGAAACAGCATGGATGCACACGAATGGATGCTGCACCCAGACATCTTCATTCAGATAACACAATCATGGGGGAGGCCGGACATAGATCTCTTTGCCTCTCCCCACAATCATCAGCTGAAGAAATTCTGCTCGAGGACATACCACCCACAAGCATGGAAAGTGGACGCCTTTTCTTTCAGCTGGAGAGCTCTAACAGTGTATGCTTTTCCACCTCTACCATTAATGACCAAGGTCTTACTGAAGACCAGGACAGAGCAGCCAAAAGTGATCCTGATAGCTCCGGATTGGCCAAGACAGCACTGGTGTACCCACTGTTAAAGAGCATGTCACGCACGAAACCATGGCCTCTTCCACAATGGCCACTTCTCCTGACACAGCACAATTACAAAACTCTGCATTCCAACCTGAAAACCTTGCAACTAACAGCCTGGAAAATACCTTGATTCCTCCACAGGATAAGCTATCCAAGAGTGAAGGATATCATCATGGAAGCTCGACGGCCATCCACAAGAAAGGCATATTCAGCAAAATGGAAAAGATTTCACACTTGGAGTACCACAAAGGGCCTAGATGCGACAGTGATGAACATGGCACATATTCTGGAATACTTGGCAGAAATGCTCCACAATGGCCTGTCTTACTCTTCCATTAAAATTCATGCTTCAGCAATTTCAGCAGAGTACAATACTGATCCACCTGTCTTCTCTCATCCTCTCCTAAGACATTTTCTAAGAGGAATTAAAAACATCAATCCTCCAAGTAAACCACCAGTGCCTACTTGGGACCTTAACTTCGTGTTGGAAAAACTAACACTGCCTCCCTTTGAACCAGCAGCATCTGCAGAACCACGGTTCCTGTCTTGGAAGACTGCCTTCCTTCTGGCCATAACCTCAGCAAGGAGAGTATCTGAGTTACAGGCCCTCATGGCAGTACAGCCATTTCTTATTTTCCATCAGGACAGAGTTTCATTGAGAACCAATCCTTCATTTATGCCAAAGATGGTATCCAGGGTCTCATTAAACCAAGCTATTCACCTGCCTACCTTCTTTCCAAATCCACAAAACAAAGGGGAAAAACTTCTGCACACCCTGGACATACACAGGCAGTTGCGCTACTACTTGGACAGAACTAAAAGTTACAGAAAAACTGACCAGCTGTTTGTAGCATATGCTGCTGGTGCACAAGGAAAAGCAGTTTCCAAACAGACAATTTCAAAATGGATAGGGAATTGCATTCGTTTTTGTTACTACTTTCATGGAAAAACTGTGCCAGCTAACATTAGACCTCATTCCACCAAAGCCACAGCCACCTCCACAGCCTTCTTAAGAGGGGTGGCTACCAAGGACATTTTAGAAGCTGCTACTTGGAGCTCCGTGCATACATTTTCCAAGCATTGCAATTTACCTTTATATTCCAGATCCAGAGCAGGCTTTGCTACGGCAGTCCTGCAAGGCATTTTAGCTACACCATCCTTTACATAGATCCTCCACCCCCAGATTGGCTATGGTATTCTACCCATATGTGATGACTGCAGATGCATCCTTGAAGGACATAGTACAGTTTTGTACCTACCATAAATGTAGATGTCCGATGGGTATGCATCTGCAGTCAGGTTTACCCTCCCTCCTTCCCCTCTGTGGTATTTCTTGGGTACTTTTCCCCCTCATAGCTAGCTGGGGTTATCTATTATGGTGTATTTGTTTTATATACATTTTTATATATATATATATATATATATATATATATATATATATATATATATATATATATATATATATATATATATATATATATATATATATATTTCTGTGCATGTTTGGAATTCATTGCATTCCTCCAACTTTAGCCTTCCTTAGAGGGCACCTGGCATCTCGGGCCAGAAAAACTGAGGAAGATGGCGTCTGCTGACGCTTACCCCAGGCGCTCTGACGTCGGGGAAAGGGCGACATCAGCCGACGCCGGACCCAGACTTTGGAATCCGGCCGACCGAAGGGCTGCCTGAGGCAGGACAACCCATATGTGATGACTGCAGATGCATACCCATCGAACATCTAAATTTATGGTAGGTACAAAACTGTACTTTCAGAATGCCCTGACCACCTTCAAGGATCTACTTCATCCAGGACAGCTACTGATAAAGACAGACAATACTACCATCATGTGGTACATAAACAAGCAGGGAGGCAATAACCTCTGCAGACAATTCATGACTTTGTGGGACACAGCATTGACTTATCAAGTTCATCTGCAAGCACAATTCCTGCCAGGAAAAATAAATACTCTGGCAGATGAACTAAGCAGAAACCTCATGGATCCCCACGAGTGGAAACTGGACCCACAAGTCTTCAACATGATAACAAGGAAATGGGGATGCCCAGACATAGATCTATTTGCCTACCCTCACAACTGCCAACTACGGAGATTCTGCACAAGGATTTATCACAAGCAAGCATGGAAAGTGGATGCCCTATCCTTCAGCTGGAAAAACCTAACCGTATATGCCTTTCCTCCACTACCTCTCCTCCCCAAGGTACTCCTAAAGGTCAGACAAGAGAAGCCAAAAATGATACTGATTGCCCCAGACTGGCCACACCAGCACTGGTACCCAATCCTAAAGAACTTGTCTCAAGGTCCAGCCTGGACATTGCCTCAAACTTCTCCCTTACTGACCCAACAAAACAATCAGATCCTGCACAGCCAACTTAGGACCTTAAATGTGGCAGCATGACGGATAATGTAATCATTCAAAACGCTTCTCTTTCCAAGGCTGTAATGGATGTTATCTTGGAGGCCAGGAGGCCCAGTACCAGAAAATCTTATGCAGAAAAATGGAAGAGATTCTGTGCTTGGAACCAGGCACAAGGTATTGACACGTTTGTACCAGATATTCCTCAGATTTTACAATACTTAACTGAGATGCTGGACAAAGGCTTATCCTTTTCATCAATTAAGATTCATGCCTCTGCCTTTTTAGCGCATTACAATACGGAACCACCTATCTTTTCTCATCCTTTAATAAGGCAGAACCTCAGAGGGGCCAAAAACATAAGACCCCCCAAGGAGAGCACCAATATATGCATGGGACCTCAATTAGGTCTTGGAAAAATTCACACTGCCTGCTTTTGAACCAGCTTCAACAGCTGATATAAAATTCTTATCCTGGAAAACTGCTCTGCTCTTAGCAATAACCTCTGCAATGTGAGTCTTGGAGTTACAGGCACTCATGGCTGTGGAAACTTGTCATTTTCCATCTAGACAGGGTTTCTTTAAGGACGAACGCTACATTTATGCCTAAGGTGGTGTCCAGTGTGGCCCTTAATCAAACCATCCACTTGCTTACCTTTTATCCAAACTCACAGAACAAGGGTGAGAGACTTCTGCATTCTTTGGGACATGCACAAATGGCTACGCTTTTACTTGGACAGAGCTAAAGCTTTCAGAAAGACTGAGCAACTTTTAGTGGCATATGCTGCAGGATCACAGGTAAAGGCCATCTCAAAACAGACTATTTCAAAATGGATAGGCCATTGCATTCATTTCTGCTACTCACAGCATGGCAAATTAGTGCCTAAGGGCATTAGGCCACATTCTAAAAGAGCAGCAGCTACTTCAGCAGCCTTCCTCAGAGTACCACCAGCCAAAGACATCATAGAGGCTGCAACTTGGGAGTTCAGTGCACACTTTTACAAAGCACTACCACTTACCTCTCTACTCTAAATCCAGAGCAGGCTTTGCCACGGCAGTACTGCAGGGCCTTATAGCCTCTCCTAATCCTATTTAGACCCAGCCACCCAACCTCAGCTTTGGGATTCAACCCAAATGTAATGACTGCAACAGTGAAACACGAAGAACATAGTACAGTTGTGTACACTTACCATCAATGTAGATGTTCGAGTGTGTTCACTGTTGCAGTCCAGGTTACCCTCCCACCATCCCCCTTTCTTTGCTGGTACTTATCTGTACTTCTCTATTCTATACAATCTATGTGGTGTATTTGCTTGTAGATGAAGGAAAAGTTTACTTTAGTAAATGCATGTTTATTGGCATAATCTATTTAGCCTACTCTTTTGGGGGCACCTGACATCTGGTGCAAAAAAAACTGAAGAAAATGGCGTCGGCTGCATCTTTTATACCCCTGGTGCACTGACGTCAGGGAAGAGGCGACAGCAACCGACGCCGGACCAAGACTTTGGAATTCAGGCCGACTGAGGGTGGCCTGTCGGCAGGATAACCTAAGAGTAATGACTGCAACAGTGAGTACACTCTTAACATCTACATTTATAGCAGGTACACAAGTGTACTTTACCCTCCCTCCATCCTCCTGACTTCTATTGTCTATACCTCTATTCCTGCTTACTATGTTTAAAGCTTTTTGGTGTATTTGCTTTTTTGTCGGAGGTGTATCCTTATAACTATATATATATATATATATATATATATATATATATATATATATAAAATTGCTTCCCATTATGGGGGCCCCTAACATCTGGGGAAGAAAAACTGATGTAATGGCTTCTGCTTCATGCTTATACCCCTGACTACTTTTGCCTGTCTGCATTCTCAGAACTTTCCACAAGATATAACAAATGAAAATTTTAATTGTGCCTTTGATGGATTTAGATGTTCTTCATTCCACATTGCTGCAGTCCTAACTATTGGGTAGTCCGCTGTCCAGTCGGCCCGAATACCAAAGTATATGGCTGACGTCGGTCACGGCGCATTAGACTGACGTCAGGGTACTAATGCGCATGACCGACGCCATATCCTCAGTCTTTTTTGCCGCATGGTCCGATGCAGAAGCAATTTTGCGAGTGCAGGTTGGCGTTCTGAAAGTTTCTGAAGTCAGAGTTTCAGACCGAATCAAAGTTGGCTAAGTATCCCGTTGGGGAATATTTTGGTTTTTTCTTGCCTCAGTATTTAACCGGATGTCAGAAAAAGTGAATAACTGTATTTCTTGTGGGAAACAGATACCTCATAGGGATTACCATACTTTGTGTATACCTTGTTTAGGGCCTGAGCACGACGTTGTTGGATGCCGCTCTTGTGCTAGATTTAACAAACGCACTATTAAGAGAAGGTTAGACTGTGCCAGGTTAGTGTTTGGGAAGCATTGTAATTATAAAATGCCGTCGGATGCTCCGACGCCGGCTTCGGCTAAAAAACGCAAGGACAAAGCAGCAAAGCCTAGAGTGGAAGAACCGACAGTCCCAGACGCCGGTTCATTAGAAACTCAGTGGAGCCGGAGGTTTTGCCAGGTGTTTCTTTGGAGTCTCAGGAGAGACTTTACTGTTACAGGATGTATCCTCTCAGGAAGTAGGCCAGGCTGAGGGGGCTTCTCAGGTGGCTGTTCTTCCTTCTCTTCCTAAGGTGGTTAGAGCCTCCCTTCTGTTTCCAAGGCTTCTTTGAGGGCAGGCCAAGTTTTGCTTCAGTGGGGTTTCTCCTAGTGCCTCAGGGTCTTTGCCTAAGAAACATATGCTTAAAATGGCAGAGGATTTGATTACTATGATAAGGGGTTCTATGCCCCCTCCTGATAAGAGGCCTAGGGTGGAACCTGAGTTTGAGAGTTTTGAGCAATGCTCGGAGGCTTCTGAGTCTTCCGCTGAAGACTTGCAGGAGTACCCTCCTTATTCTGATTCTGATGTGGATGATTCTACTCCTTCAGCTTCTCCTCCTGAGGATTTTTCATTTTCAGAGACTCTGCATTCCATGAGGGAGCATTTTAAATGGGAAGGGCAAGATTTCTCTGATTCCAGGAAAAGGCTTAGGGAATGCTTGTTTTACCCCAGCATAGGCCTTAAGCTATACCTCCTGTTATGAATGAGGAGGAAGATGTATTTGCAGAGGCTGCCCTGAATCCTGATTCTTTGCCTCCTGCCCCAGTTAAAACGGATAGGTATTATAGGGAGCCTGACGCTCATAAGTATCTTTTAAGAGTCCTAGGGCAGACCCG
Organism: Protopterus annectens; assembly: GCF_019279795.1. Lineage (NCBI taxonomy): Eukaryota > Metazoa > Chordata > Ceratodontiformes > Protopteridae > Protopterus > Protopterus annectens. Next base: position 117,316,866 of record NC_056746.1, on the reverse strand, counting down.
AAACTGTCTCTCAGGGGCCTAAAGGTGTGAAGGCCTCAGTTGTTAAAAATCCTGTCCCTCCTGATAAAGAGGCAAGGGCTTTGGATAGATGGGGAAAGAAAGTGTATACTTCTTCCACTTTAGCCATGAGGGCGTTGAATTGTCAGTTTCACATGTTAAAATATCAGAATTATCTTCTTTCACAGTTGAAATCTAAGGTGGATGCTCTGGCGGAAGGTATTGAGTGTAAAGAGTTGCAGGATTTAGTTCATGTGTCTGAACAAGTGGGTAAACATTCCTTGCAATGTGGTTTTGATGCTGTGCAGGCCTCTTCCAGGGTGGCTGCCACTGGTTCTGTTCTTCGTAGGCACGCCTGGTTGAGAGATCAGAACTTAGCTGAGCATGTTAAGACAAGGATTTTGGATGCTCCTTTACAGTCTGATGTGTTGTTTGGTTCGCCTGTGGAAGCAGTTTTAAAGAAAATGGAGGACAAGGCTAAGTCTATGCAAACTGTTAAGGATTTTTGCAGGTGCAGCCTCCGAAGTTTAGTAGAAATTGGCCTGCTAAGGGATGGACTTATCCTGCTTATGATTCCCAGTCTAGGGGTAGGTCTAGACGTGGTAGGGGCAGAGCTCAAGGTTCTTTTAGGCCTAGGACAGGGAGTTCACCTGCTCAGACTTCTGGTGAGGGCAGGGGTCAGTCCTTTCGTAAGCAGACCCAATGACCTGCCTTTTCAGCTGCCAGTACCTTCTCGCCTGGCGGCACCTCTAGGAGGAAGACTGTCTCTTTTCAAAGAAAATTGGGATTTAATTACCCAAGACAAATGGGTTCTGGATATCATTCACCACGGTTACAGGTTTTATTTCCATACCTTGCCTCCTTTCAAAGGCATGCCAGACATTCCTCCTCTACAAAGAACGGAGACTCGCAGACAAATTTCTCTGTTACTCCAAATAGGAGCCATTCAGTCAGTTCCTGTGCCAGAAATGGGCCTAGGATTTTATTCTCGCCTGTTCCTAGTACCAAAGAAGGGGAACACGTGGAGACCAATTTTGGATTTATCTATCCTCAACACTTATCTGGACATTCCAAAGTTCAAAATGTTGACGTTACAACAGCTTTTACCTCTACTGGGCAAAGATCACTGGATGGTAACTTTAGATCTCAAGGAAGCTTACCTTCATGTGCCTATAAGACTAAGTTGCAGAAAGTATCTGCGTTTTCGAGCTGGAAATTCTCATTATCAGTTCTCTGCATTGCCCTTTGGCTTATCTACTGCGCCCAGAGTATTCACAAAGGTTCTGGCTCCAGTGATAGCTTACTTCAGGCTAAAAGGAATTCAAATCTATCCTTACTTGGACGACTGCCTGATTCTGGCTCAAGAAAAGGAAGACCTTCTACAGCATTTGGAATATGTCATAGCAATGCTAAGATGCCTAGGGTATTCTGTGAACGAAATAAAGTCCAGTCTGGTACCCTCTCAAGACATGTGCTTTCTGGGTGTGAGACTGAATACAGCAGCCCAGATGGCCTTTCTAACCCCGGACAAACAAAAGAATCTTTCCAGTTACTTCCATCAATTATCTCTTCAGTCCGGGCTGACTGCAAGGACAGTCCTTCAAGCCTTAGGGTTCATGGCATCTTGTATTCTGGTGCTTCCCAATGCCAAACTGCATATGAGGAAGCTACAATGGTATCTCAAAAATCTATGGACACAGCACTGCCAGGATTTGGACACTGTCATTCAAATAATACCTTGCATTCAAAAGGAATTTTTGTGGTGGGCTCAGGAATGTCACCTAAACAAGGGACTCTCTGTGACCCGGCCAGAGGCGAGTCAGATTCTAACGACAGATGCCTCAGACATTGCTTGGGGAGCTCATCTAGATGGAAAGTGGATACAAGACAAGTGGCCTGCCAGACTACAGCATCTACATATCAACATGAAAGAGATGTTAGCAGTCCAGTTTGCATTAATGGCTTTCAAGGAGTTACTTCTTCCAGGGCAGGTGTTGATTCTAACAGACAACACTACTGTCATGTGGTACATCAACAAACAAGGGGGAACACATTCTTACCCATTGTGCAGGCAAGCAATGATTTTATGGGAGACTGCGCTCAGCTTGCAACTAACTCTTCAGGCAAGGTTTCTGCCGGAGCACAGAACTCCTTAGCAGATGTGTTAAGCAGACAAATCATGGATCCCCACGAGTGGAAACTGGATCTTCATGTATTTCAAAAATTGACAGTGTCATGGGGAACTCCAGACATAGATCTGTTCGCTTCTCCACTAAACCACCAGCTGCCAAAGTTTTGCACGAAGGGATTTCATCACACAGCTTGGAAAGTGGATGCTCTTTCTTTCAGTTGGAAAAATCTTCATGTGTATGCTTTTCCACCTCTGCCTCTTCTCCCAAAGGTGCTTCTGAAGGTCAGACAAGACAAGCCAAGGATGATTTTAATAGCTCCAGATTGGCCTCGGCAGCACTGGTACCCATTACTGAGGAGTCTGGTAAGGAAGCCTCCATGGCCTTTACCCTTGATTCCACACCTATTGTCTCAGAGGGACGGTCATCTGCTCAATGTCAAGCTTCAAACTCTTCATCTAACAGCCTGGCATATTCTGTTTTGAAAGACAGCAGGTCTCAACTTCCTCAACAGGTTTTAAATGTGATTATGGAAGCCAGAAGACCTAGTACACGGAAAGTGTATGCAGAAAAATGGAAGAGATTTTTATTTTGGGCTGCAGCACAGAATTTGGAGATTTCGGAGCCTAATTTGAGTGTGGCTCTTCAATATCTTACTGAGTTATTGGACAAAGGTTTGTCCTTCTCTTCCATTAAGATTCATGCTGCAGCAATTTCAGCTCACTATGATTGTGACCCACCATTGTTTTCACATCCTTTATTCAAGCAATTTCTTAGGGGGGCAAAGAATATAAGACCCCCACGTAGAGCTCCTACTCCTGCTTGGGATCTCAATTTTGTGTTGGAGAAACTTACTCTACAACCTTTTGAGCCTGCAGCTACTGCTGACCTGAAATACTTGTCATGGAAGACTGCTTTTTTGTTGGCCATTACTTCTGCAAGAAGGGTTTCTGAGTTACAGGCCCTTATGGCGGTTGAGCCTTTTTTGATTTTTCATAAGGATAGGGTATCATTACGTACTAATCCTTCCTTTATGCCTAAGGTGGTTTCTAGTGTGGCTTTAAACCAAACTATTCATTTACCTACTTTCTATGCAGATCCCCAAAATAAAGGGGAAAAGATTTTGCACACTTTAGATGTACACAGGCAATTGCGTTATTATTTTAGCAGGACTAAGGATTTTAGAAAGTCTCAGCAGTTGTTTGTTTCTTTTGCTTTGAGTTCGCAGGGCAAGCCTGTGTCAAAACAAACTATTTCTAGGTGGATTGGGTTTTGCATTGCATTTTGTTATTCCCATCATGGCAAAGAGATTCCAGCTGGGATTAGGCCTCATTCCACTAGGGCTACTGCCACTTCAACAGCATTTCTAAGGGGGGTGGCAACTAAGGATATTTTGGAGGCAGCTACTTGGAGTTCAGTGCATACTTTCTCTAAGCATTACCACCTTCCTCTCTACTCTAAGTCTAGGGCTGGTTTTGCCACAGCTATTTTGCAAGGCATGTTATCAGCTCCTGCTTCCTTATGATTTGCCAGCCTCCCTTACCTCTGCTTTGGGATTCTACCCAATAGTTAGGACTGCAGCAATGTGGAATGAAGAACATAGTACAGTTTTGTACCTACCATAAATGTAGATGTTCGAGGATCCACATTGCTGCAGTCCAATTACCCTCCCTCCTTCCCTCTGTGTTTAGGGGTGGTTGTGTAGGTGAGATTATATTCTGGTACCTTTGTATATATTGTATATGTTTTTGGTGCAGGTATGTTTGGTGTGTTTTGGTTTTGGCCTTGTCTTTTTAGGGTCTTCTGACATCTGGGGCAAGAAAAGACTGAGGATATGGCGTCGGTCATGCGCATTAGTACCCTGACGTACTGACGTCAGTCTAATGCGCCGTGACCGACGTCAGCCATATACTTTGGTATTCGGGCCGACTGGACAGCGGACTACCCAATAGTTAGGACTGCAGCAATGTGGATCCTCGAACATCTACATTTATGGTAGGTACAAAACTGTACTTTTTGTAGCTTTTTCTGCAGAAGTCATCAAGAAGTATAAGATACAGGGAATGACTTCTCAGCCTTCCTTCATGAAGTTTTCAAGGGATTCTCAGCTGCCTTGTATAACTTTGGTAAAATAAACAGTCCCAGCAGAATGCTGGTAAGTAGACATTTCAAAGCAGTGGCCAGGGACATTCCAAAAAGAAGGCGGGAGGTACCCAGAAGAAAGGCCAATCAAGTCAGACTGTTTTAACCCCCCCCCCCCCCAATCCTGGCAGCCCCTTAATCCTCCCAAAAGCTATAAATCTCCATTTCTGTATTTGGCAGCAGGTTGTTTCAGACAAATGGGTCCTAGATGCTATCCATCTAGATTACAAATGGCAATGGGAGGATTTTTCTCCTTATCAGGGGATTTTCCCTCCTCCACTAGACCATACTCTTCTCTCAGCTTACAACATATTTTGTCCTTTATTCCAGGATTTTTCTTGTGCCAAAGAAAAATGATTCTTGGAGACCAGTTTAGAATCTTTCCTTTTTCAACCAGTTTGTGATGGTGCCCAAGTTTGAAATGCTTTTGCTTTACAACTGTTTTACTCCTTCGTCCTCATTTGTTTCTGGGTGGCCCTTGATTTAATAGATGTAATCACTTTCTTCATGCATATTTCAGGCATTTAAGGTTGTGGATCTGGGTCACATTTTCAGTAATCTACTTTAACCTTTGGACTATCCACTGCTGTAAGAGTATTTACAGAGTGACTAGTTCCTGGCATAGCCTGCTGTATACTTCAGGGTATCTACATTTTCTGTAGTTAAATGGCTTGCTTATCTTTGTGAAGTCTTTTCCAAAGTGTTGGGGATCTCAGTCTGGAATTCCAACAGAACATTCAGAAGTCTTTCCTGATTCCTCACAGGATTGTTTTTCCTTTGGTGTTTGTTGGACACCTCAGTACAAAGAGCTTTTCTTCCACAGGAAAATATAGATGTCCTTTGTTTCACTGTTGCAGTCATCACACTTTGGTTATCTGCCTGCAGGTAGCCCTCTGTCGGCCCGAATACCAGAGTCTTAGGGTTTCTGCGTCGGATGCTGTCACTTCCATGACGTCAGGTCGTCAGGGGTATAAAACAGGCAGCCGATGCCATTATATCACCCACCAAAGGAACTCTGCCCTTAGACAAGGTATGATTGGAATGACTTGTTTCCAGGTCCTGAGAATGTTGGCACCAAAGACTTTGTAAGTACCATTGAAGTTTCTCATATGCTGTCTTGCATATGGAATTAGCAGAATACATGAGGCCATGAACCCTAGGGCTTGCAGTATTTTTCTTGCAGATAGCTGGGTTCTTGTGGCCATATGTTTGAAGTAGTTTGTCAGACCTGTTTTTCTGAAGTGAGAAATGCCATTTGGGAAGATGTCCAAGCTTGCTCCCAGGAATCCAATCTTTTGACTGGGTACTAGTTGTGATTTGTGTTTGTTGATGGTGTACCCCAATGAAGTGAGAAGGCTTTTTACAAATGCCAGGTGCTGAAGTAGCAATTCCTGACTGTCCGTCTGAATCAGGCAGTTGTCCAAGTATGGGAAAATTTGGATATTTCTCTGCCTGCAGTATGCAATGGCTGGAGCCAGGCACTTTGTGAGTACTCTGGGCGCAGTAGATAAGCCACAGGGAAATGCAGAGAACTGATAGTGCATAGATCCTGCCCTGAAACATAGATATTTCCTGCATGACTCCCTTATAGGATGTGCAGATAAGCTTCTTTTAAGTCTAGAGTGACTAACCAGGCATCCTTGGTTAGCATAGGGAGAAGCTGTTACAGGGTAAGCATCTTGAATTTTGGGACCACCAGAAAGGTGTTGAGAGTTGACAGAGCCAGGATTGGGTGCCAAGAGCCCTCTTTTTTTGGGCACCAGGAAAAGTGTGGAGTAGAAACCCTTTCCCCTTTGTTCTACTGGAACAGGTTGAATAGCTCTGATATTGAGCAGGGAAAGTACTTGCTTTTGAGCCTGTGCCCACTGGTTTGGAGGAAGGTCTGGAAACCTGCTTGGGGTTGGCAGTGTATGGAAATAGAATCTGTACCCCTGGGATACAATGTTTAGGACCCATCTGGCCTGAGTGATAGACATCCAGTTTTTTGCATGAAAAGCAAGTTTTCCTCCTAGGGACGCAAGTAATTGGGCAGAGCTGGGAAGGATAATTGAAAAGTCATTGTGAACCTTTTTCATAAGGGGGCAGCTTATCTCTCCCTGTTTTTGAGGTGGGGGCACTCCATTGTTTAGATCTCTACATACCCCAAAACTGTAGTCTGGGTGGCCTGTTTGGTCTGAGAAGGACTGGAAAGGACCAGTTTTTTTTGAAGGCCAATGCCTACTCAATCTAGGTGGCTGAACTTGTAAGAATTCTTTAACAGTTTGCATAGATTTAGATTTTTCTTCCATCTTTTTAAGAACCTCTTCTGATTTGGAGCCAAATACAGTCCTTATTTAAAGGAGCATCTAGTAATTTGGATTTAACATGATCTGGCAAGGTTTGTTCCTTCAGCCAAGCATGCCTTCTCAGTGCAGACCCCTTGACTGCAGCCCTGCAAGATGCTTCTAGGCCATCAAAGCCACACTGCGAAGTATGCTTTGTAGCCTGGTTTGCAGAATGCATTAGCTCTTGTAAATCTTCACTTTCTGCACAATCTGGTAGTAACACTATTTTTTGTTTAATTAGTTACATAATATGCTGCTGGTGCTTCAACATGTGAAACTGGCAATTCAACGCCCTGATGGCAAGAGTTGCAAAGGTATATACTTTCTTACCCCATCTGTCTAGAGCTCTGGAATCCCTGTCTGAAGGGGTAGGATTTTTGGCTGTAGTAGCCTTAATACATTTAGGTCCCTGGGAAATGCTCTCTCTGGATCCGCAATAGGATTCTTGAAGAGAAATTTGTGGGAATTGGACACTCTGTAGTACCTGTCAGATTTCCTAGGGGCCAGGGGTAAAGTATCTGGAGTAAGACTGGATTCCATAAAAACATCTACAACATCCAGGACAGGAGATATAACTAGAGGCTTGTGCTAAGGCAATTAAAAATTCTCTGAGTCTCTCTTTGGACTGAGGGTAGTCCTGGCATTCCCAACGGAAATGCGTTCTTGAAGTATGCAAGGTTTCACCAAAAGAAAAATCCTCTGGAGGGGAGGCAGAGGGAATGGATTCCTCTGCATCTGAATCCTCATAGGTTGATAAAGGCATGTTCTGATAATCAGAAGGGTCAGTCATAGGACTCCTGGTCTGTAGAATTAGAATGGAACTCAATTCGTTGTCTCTTAGCAGGGGAAGGCTGTTTTCCCCTAATTAGGGTAATAAGGTCTTCAGGCATTCTAAGCATTTGTTTTTGTGGCATGGGAGCTTGAGCATGTGCTTTGGTCATCCGTTTTCTAGGCATAGTGCATACTCTGGGCCTCAGAAACTCAGTAGTTTTAGCTAAAAATGAAGTTGTCTGTTTAATTCGAAAATCGGTAGTTCGGAATACACCCTCAGAAGCCGATGCCTGCACAGCGTCTCCGGGCCCATCCAAGGTAGAGACATCCACAGTTTCCATAGTCGAAGAAGCATCTTGCGGCATACCAGACTCCGAGTGGGTCTCAGCAGAGGCCTGCATATCTGTAGAAGCGGACATCACGGTCTGCAAAGGCACCTCACTGAGTACTGGCGGACTGGCTACTAGCTTAACAGAAGCGTCGTTGGCAGTTTTGGACCTATGCAGTCTATCTGTCTTTATCTTTAAATTTTTTTTATAAGATCGGTAGTCGGATGGCTTATTGAAGCCATTTCGGAATACTGTGAACAAGAGTGAAAGAATTTAGCTATAAAGATAGCCCGACGACAAATGGTTCGAGGGTTAAGGCACAAAACTGACAGCGAGGGACGGCCTGGTCTGGGCCTAAACAGGTGTCGCAGTAAGAATGAAAATCTCTGTGAGGTATTTGCTTTCCCCCAGGCAAGACAATTAACTTTTTCTAACATCGGTTAGAGCAAGAAAAAAAGGATCCCCAACAGGGTACTTAGCTTTAGAACACTTCAGGATTACAAACTTGAAAATGAAAATTTCAGGTAGCGGCTGACCGGCATTTGTGAACTACTTCTGCTTCGGGCTCCTCCTCGGCAAGAAAGACTTGTGTAGTGGCATCAGTTGCCTGTTTTATACCCCTGATGACCTGACATCATGGAAAAAAACGACCGCATCCGAGACAGAAATCCTAAGATGGGATAGCACACTGCATCCATTTCTGCTACAAGCACAATGGAAAACCTACCCCACATTGGATCAGACCACCTTCCACTAGGGCTACTTCCACCTCTACAACATTTCTCAGGGGAGTCCCTACCAGGGACTTTGTGGAGGCTGCAACCTGGAGTTCTGTGCACACCTTCACCAAGCATTACCACTTATCAATCTCTTCTAAATCCAGCGCTGGATTTGCCACAGCAGTTTTACAAGGCCTGCTAGCCAGCCCGAACACTTCTTGCCTGCCTCCACCCTTCCTCAGCTTTGGAAATCAACCCAAGTGTGAAGACTGCAACAGTGAATCACGAAGAACATAGTACAGTTGTGTACACTTACCATAAATGTAGATGTTCAAATGTTATTCACTGTTGCAGTCCTGGTATCCCTCCCTCCAGCACCCTGGCTTTCTCTGTCTTTCTACCTGTCATCTCTGTTGCCATTCATAATGGCGTTGGTATTTACTTTTTACTGGTGGTGTTCCCCACCATATACTAGCTTCCTATTTGGGGTCCCCTGACATTTGGATCAAGAAAAACTGATGTAATGGTGTCAGCTGCCTGTTTTATACCCCTGACGTCATGGAAGAAGAGACAGCATCCGACGCAGAAATCCTAAGACTCTGGTATTTGGGCTGACTGAGGGCTACCTGCAGGCAGATGGTGTGCATGTGAAAGAAAACAAAAGCTGGATAAATGCCTGGTATACACCTCAAGCGAAAAAAAATGAAAAGACCAATGGTTAGACCACAGCTGAAGATAAAAATGGAATAATCCACGTCCGGGAATAAATCACTTGCAGCTTCACAGTAGTGCCCTTTATAAAACCAAAAGTTGTAACTGAGATGTAGTAGTCAAGGTAGGAAACGGTTCACTTGCAGTTTCACACCACTTTATTAAACAAGAGTAAGCGCTTTCGCGATCTAAGTCAGCTGATTGCTTCTTCAGACTCATAAAAACTGTTAAAACATTGGTATTTAAAATATGGTTCAACCAATGAAAACACATATAGAACTATGACATAGACTAAAATTGCATACATCAGTACATTAATTTGCCTTATATTCTGCATAAGATGAAATAAAATGTATATAACTGACATTTTATGCAATAATCCATATTACTTAATGTTTTAGTGGTCTGGATTTTAAAAAAAGTTTCAAGGAAACAGCATTGTTCAATCCAGGAGAGACCTATCTGCCTGAAGTAATAAAATCCATCTTTGTTCTGCTTCCTCTGCCTTATTCCTTATATCATTTCCCCTCTTACTTTTATTTATTATTTCTAAAACCATGAAATTAAAAATAGGTTTCCTATCTTCTTCTTCCACATGTTTTGCTAAAGCACTTGTGTCTTTTTTATTTCTTATATCTCTAAGGTGTTCAAGGATAACTCAAGTGTGATGACTACAAAAGAGGGAGTACACTCAGACATCTACATTTATGGTAAGTGTACACAATTGTGCTTTCTGTATTTGGATCTATTTATGCAGTTTTCCACTCGGGCTTCTGTCTCAGTAATGGAATTCCTCAGGGCTTTGGTTCTCATGGCATCCATGATTCTCATGATACATCTTGCAAGATTCCACATGAGAAACATGTAGCAGTATCTGATCTCTGTGGCCCCAGTATCAACACCTATTAACGTTTCAAATTCCAGTTTTGGGATTTGTAAAAGGTGGGGGGGGGGTCTGTTAGAGACATCAAATTACTCAAAACCTAGGTCTCCCATTCACCACTCCTGCTCACAGCAGACACCTCAGAGTTTTGCTTTGGGAGCAGTATCAGCGGGCATAAAATTGCAGAATATTTGGGATACACAAGACAGACCAAACAAACACACACACGATGCTAACTGTCATAAATGCTCTTTCTAGTTGGTGTTGGTAAAAGAATCAGCACCCATTCAGGGCTAATGTTTCTCTGGTTTTACAGTATTTGTCTGGGTTGCTGTCCCGTGGTCTGCCTCACTCCTCATCTGTCAGCCATTTCAGTGCATCTGCCCATGCGCACTCCCCCACACTTCAATGCAGTCTCATGCCAAAATGTTTTTGAAAGGGGTTCTGCAAAAGAAGTATCCTTGAAACCCAGTGGCTTCTCCTTTGGATCTTAAGTTTGTTTTAGAAAAGGTAACACTTGATCCATTTGAACCAGCTCATCAGGCTGACTTGAGGTTCTTAACATAGAACAGAATTTTACTCACTTGCTCTAACCTCTGCAAGAAGAGTTTCTAAGTTGCAAGATGTCCTTCCTAATCACTGTTGTAGTATTTTTCACTCTT